>NW_005368341.1:3860747-3868258 GCF_000412655.1 Myotis brandtii | reverse complement strand
GGAGAGATGGGGGGGGGCGGGGGGGGGCGGGGTTGGGATCCTGGATGTTGGGAAGGAGCCAGGCAGAAAACGTGCACAGGATGCAGTGGACTTGAGCCACTATGTAAACAGTAAAGGAACTTTCCTAAGCAGTATGTTAGCTCCCTAAATGCTGCTTAAACATATCCCAAAGGTAGCAGATGAAGGATCAGATTGTTAAGGAACAACTTGCTTGTAAAACCCAAAGAGCAGTGGTTGATCTGATAACTCCAGGCTTCTTAATAGCTCAACACAAATAAACCACTTGTAAATACCCCTGGGCTGGCCTGCATCACAACCCTTTTCACATGGCAGTAATATATGGCCAGTAATTACCATAATGAGCCACCAGAAGGCATCTATTTGTTAGCCCTGGAAGAGCTTGCATCTGGCTTTTAGGTGTGAAGCCAGGAGAGGCAAATGACAAGGAGCATTTGAATATACATTTCCTCGGGCAGCTACTTATTTGAACAGCTGCTTAGGAGGCACACAGCAACGTTAAGAGTCAGTCCAATTTGGGAGGCTGTGTGCATCTTGATTTCTAATTTTTTTCTTTGAAGTACAGGACCAGCCTATTTTCTCCCCGGGTAATAATTTCTCCAAATTAAAAGTGGTTACCCGACTTAAAACCTGTGACAAGTCTATTGTGTTGACCTGTACAGCTGGGAGAGGGTGGAGGTTGCCAGGGAAATGGGCTCTAGAAATGAAACATGGAACACGCTCAGAAGTCACGTGCCAAATTGTTTGGTTTTAGATTAAATTTCATAGGAAAAATAATCCAGAGTTTTCTTTCTCTCTTATTTTGGTCTTTGTCAAAACAAAGAAGGTATAACAAAGGCAACGGTTTTAGCCATCTGCTGAAAATATAAAAATATTTTCATCAAAATAACAAATTGCTGGTTTGTTGTGTCAGCTTGTACATTTAATAATTCCAATGATAAGCGTTCTCCATATATCATCAGATAGAGGCTAATATGCCAGCTGAAGAAAAGAAAGGAATCTAGGTACATAGAAATGAGCTTAAAATGACACTGGAGGGAGCCTGTGAATCTTTGTAATTGTACAGTTAGGAATCGAAACAAACATGTGCTGGCCTTTACCATAGAACACACTGCCAGGGTCAGGGATGGCTGTTCAATGCTTCAACACCTCTGCTTATGAAAATATATTAGAAATGCTGTATATTTCTCGAACTATTAGGAAAATACGTGACATAATGCCTCTAAAACACACACATGAAACAAAGATCACAAGTATATTCTAAATATATTTTCATTGATTTCAGAGAGGAAGGGAAAGGGAGAGATAGAAATATCAATGATGAGACAGAATCATTGATCGGCTGCCTCATGCACGCCCCCTACTGGGGATCGAGCCAGCAACCCAGGTATATGCCCTTGGCTGGAATCAAACCCGGGACCCATCAGTCCACAGGCTAACGCTCTATCCACTGAGCCAAACCAGTTAGGGCCACAGGTATTTCTTACTGACCCACAGTTTACCTTAGATAAAGAGATTTATAGGAAACCTGGAAGAGCCATATCAGAGTGTTGCCTTGACTGACATTCATGCCTCACTGAGCAGTTCCCAATGCTTCCAAGAAGATTATCAGGTGGTTGTGCTTTCTGCAGTTTCCTGATCTCTCCTTTGACCCAGGGGTCAGACTCTAGGCATTTGGGAGCTTATCCTTGAGATATTAGCAAGGCACAAGTTAACTGAGCCAGCAAATCAAATACAGGTCAGTAATACAAACATGCCTACAGATTCATCGGCTGAAATTTTCTCTTGGAGTGTAGCTGCATTTTATTATATTTCTGGTATGATAAAAAAACTTTAAAGTTATACATATATAGCTAATATAGTCACATGGTTCAAGGATCTAACGGTATAAAAACTGTATGCAGTAAAATGTCTCCTGACCCCTACTCCCATATTAACCCAGTTACCCTCTGTGGACTCTCCCTGCCCTAAATAACCAGTTATTAGTTTCTTGTGTATTCTTCCTATTTCTTTTATTTATATCCAAATACATACGTACATAAATATTCTTCTCATCTATCTCATCTATTTTTCTGCAAAATCAATATACTCTGAACACTGCTCTGAATCTTACTTTTTCACTTAATACTATAACTTGGAGATTTTAAAAGATCTTAGTACATGGTTTCCTCATTCATTCTTTTAGCTGCATAATATCTCATTGTTTGAATGGACTATAATGTATTTAATCCAAAGTGCAGCATTTTAAAGTCCTGGTCACCCTTAGAAACACCATAAAAAATATAATGTGACAAGCTCCATGAACTTTCATTTATATTGAACTTCAAATTAAATTTTTACTTGCCTGTAGCCTGAATTTTCAATATTCTGGAAAAATATAGTGGACCTATGGAGTCAGGGATGGTTTGAAAGAATAACACAATTTATGAATTTGAGTTAGATAAAATACATGGAATTAGAACATAGACCAAACTAAAAACATTTAAGATATTACTTCTCAGGCTTTTGTCTGGGTTGCCTATATTCTATGGGGCGTTTGTCATGCCCACCTTATTTTCTTTAAATATTGTATAAACATCCAGAATTACTTTGATTTTTTCCAAACATGGGAACAGCTGCCCTTCAGGGCTTTGTCTATCAGACCACAGAACTAGTGTTTCTTTAAGGTCTTTCTACCTCTCTGATCCTACTTTTACATTTAATTAAGGTAATCCTTCAATCTACATCCTCTTCCAGACTCCATTCTCCTTTCTTTCTAAGTTGTTATCCATGTTCCACCTGAAGTAGGAGATCATATTGCAGTTTTGGTCCTAAGCTCATTAAAGAAGAATGCATCTGGCATTTCTCTGGGAGGAAAATGGGCTTTCAAGTTCTAATTGGAAAGATCTGAAGAGTGTAGAACTATGATGTCTTTTTGACCATGGGCCCCAGACCACTGAGTTTATATGTTCACTGTGTGAAAAATGTAGGGTCTATGATCTTGGTTGCAGTTGTTTGCCTATTAAAATTAGGGGGGGGGTTGTTTTGTTTTCTTGTTAAACCTCCATCCTGATGTGGACAATATTGTGTAGGCATGTGCAGTCTCTATTGAGATTAATATAATTTGTCCCTCTTTGAAGAAACTGCATAATTTATGGATAACCCTGGAGTATTAGAAAAGTTCAAGCAGAGAAATACAATCAAGAGTGAAACTGTGCCATCAGAGAGCAAGAAAAACAGAAAAGGAAAGGAGAGGGAAGGAAGGAAGGAAGGAAGGAAGGAAGGGCAGAGAAATACAATCAAGAGTGAAACTGTGCCATCAGAGAGCAAGAAAAACAGAAAAGGAAAGGAGAGGGAAGGAAGGAAGGAAGGAAGGAAGGAAGGAAGGAAGGAAGGAAGGAAGGAAGGAAGGAAGGAAGGAAGGAAGGAAGGAAGGAAGGAAGGAAGGAAGGAAGGAAGGAAGGAAGGAAGGAAGGAAGGAAGGAAGGAAGGAAGGAAGGAAGGAAGGAAGGAAGGAAGGAAGGAAGGAAGGAAGGAAGGAAGGAAGGAAGGAAGGAAGGAAGGAAGGAAGGAAGGAAGGAAGGAAGGAAGGAAGGAAGGAAGGAAGGAAGGAAGGAAGGAAGGAAGGAAGGAAGGAAGGAAGGAAGGAAGGAAGGAAGGAAGGAAGGAAGGAAGGAAGGAAGGAAGGAAGGAAGGAAGGAAGGAAGGAAGGAAGGAAGGAAGGAAGGAAGGAAGGAAGGAAGGAAGGAAGGAAGGAAGGAAGGAAGGAAGGAAGGAAGGAAGGAAGGAAGGAAGGAAGGAAGGAAGGAAGGAAGGAAGGAAGGAAGGAAGGAAGGAAGGAAGGAAGGAAGGAAGGAAGGAAGGAAGGAAGGAAGGAAGGAAGGAAGGAAGGAAGGAAGGAAGGAAGGAAGGAAGGAAGGAAGGAAGGAAGGAAGGAAGGAAGGAAGGAAGGAAGGAAGGAAGGAAAGGAGGGAGGGAGGGAGGGAGGGAGGAAGGGGGCATTGGAACTCAGGTTGCCTCTATCAAGAGGGAAGATTTCGGATTTTATCATGGGTAAGTGCTAAAGCATAAGCACTTGGTTTTGCCTGAAGGAAAAACTAATAATTAATGTTCTCTTTTTTTTTTTAAGTGTATTGGTGGCTCAAAGCCTTTTTACTGCAGAAACTAAAAGAAAAGTAGAAGAAAAAAAGCAACCCCAAAACCCAGAGTAATCAGATTAATAAACAATTCCCTGCTCACATATTTACCTAAATATATGCCGGTCACTCCAACACTCCCTTATGTTTCCATATGCCTAGCTCCTACTTGCCTCACCCTAAAGGATATGTAATAAATATCTGCTGATGTTACTAATAATCGGTGATATGATTTCTCCACTTGGTTCTACTCATGACATGAAAATATCATCTTTGTAAGTATCATAAATATTAAGTTTCTTACAATGCTTCCTTCCCTAGCCCCCCTTTTAAAAATTGCATGTATTTTGCCCTTACAAGGCTTTAAAAGAGAACAAGAGGACTAGCAGATTCCCTTCCTGCCCTTCTGACCCACACCCATCCTGGGGTCAGCCCCCTCGCCTGTCTTTATATAGTCACTAGAAAATAGGTGCCAGATCCCCTTCTCTTGGTTTAAGCGCTGGCTCTGCATGTGTTTATTTTCACCTGTTGAGAATGCAGTTCCACTAAGTATTGAAGCAAACATACAGATCCCTCCTGAAATGGTCATAAAAGGATTTATTTCCCTAAGAACTTGTTAGCTTATCTAAACATCTGCTACTCAAAAGCGATTACTTGGGAATTTCCAGGTCACACAGGAACATGCAAGTCTGTCGCTACTGGATGCATTTAGACAAAAACCAGTGACCAAACATTCTGAGGTGAGGCAGAGAATGTTGAAAAATTAGTCCGTGTTTAAGGAACTCAAAAAAATGTGAATTGACATACTTTCAAATGCCATTCCTGCTTTTGTTTTATTTTAATCAATTTATATTATTGGCTTTTCTGCTGACGTCTTAGGTAGCAAATATACAGAAACCATGAAAGTCTTTGGAAATAAAGACCAAAAGATTAATTCTCATGTAGCAACAGCAATAGTGTTGTTGTTTTTTATGCCCACTGTGTTCAGAGGGCAACTTTTTTTTTTTAAGTGAGAGAGAAACACAGAATTTTAAAAAATGTGTTGGAGAGAATTCAAAATCTAAAAAATGGTTATGGTATGGACAGTAGGTTGAAGGAAAATCATAATATTTTGAAAATAATATATTCAAAAAGAGTAAGGGTAATGCTGAAAGTAATTTAAGAGAAGGGGAAGAACCAAATTCCCTAGGATGGTTTTAGCAAACATTCATCTTGGAGGAAGGAAAGGAAGCAATCATCAGTGGAACACCCACTACATGCCAAGCATTTGGCATTTATTATCCCATTTAATCCTCAAACAAATGTGATGACTCCCATTTAACAGACAGGGAATCTACAACTCATTGAGGTTTAGTAAAGTGGCCAGCATAAGGGGCAGAGCCAGGATTTTAACTCATAATTTCAATTCCGTCTGCTCGGGAGCTCACCATGCCATGTCATCTCTGTTTTCATGAAGTTATTATAAAACATGACTTAAAGCAACAAGCAATGTCCTTTTGTTGTGTGAGTGCATAGCCCCTGATGCTCAGTTCTGGCCTTGGCTAGTCGAGGAGGTAGGTAGGCAGGTATCACAGTGGGTATGTAGCACTCTTTCTGGATTTTTCCATAGGTCCTTTGTTGGCAGGTTGGAGTTTGCAATGCTGTACTCTGAATAGACCAAGTTTGGAGAGAGCAATGGAAGAGACAGGAGGTAGAGATAAAGCCAGAGATGTATCTGAACGCTCTCCATATACTAAGTTTTGTTTACTATCTGCTTTTGACAGTTTGGGATAGAAGAGGTGCTTGTACTGACTGGTAGACCAGGGCACCGGGGGAAAAGAATGTATGGGCTACATTGCTTCTCATAACCAGAGACCAGGCTGCACACAGGCTTGGCTTATATGTTGTTTTATTTAGTCCACACAGTATTTGTTTCAATAGTTGCCAACATTTAAAAATTCATTCCACAAATATCTATTGGCCTTGTGCCTGGCACTGTTTGAGAAGCTTAGGAGTCATCAAGGAACCAAACAGACAAAGCTGCCCTCTTGGAGCTTACATTCTTGCTGGGAGAGACAAACAATGAATAATGAACATAATAAATGATTAACATAGAGTATCTTAGGAAATAAGAGTTAAGAAAAGTAACTTATGGTAATGGGGGTTTAGAAGAAAGGCGGGTGGATTGTTGGCCTCATTGAGTAAGTGCCATTTGAACAAACACTTGCAGGAAGACACAGAGTTAACCATATGAACATGAGGAATGGCCCAGGCTCAGGGATAAGTCAGCCAGCATCCTCAGGGTGGAAGCATGTGTGCTTATCGGAGGACTAACAAGGAGGCGAGGAGGCTTGGTTGAGTGTGAGCCCATGAAGAGGTAGTAAGAAACAAGGCCAGAGAACTGATGAAGGCTTGCATGATGTGGGGTTTACAAGCTTTTGCAAGGACTGACTTTTACTCCATGAAATGGGGAGCCAGGCAGGGGTTTGAGCAGAGGAGTGACATACTTTGACTTATATTTGAAAATCATTATTTTGATTTCTGTGTTGAGAATAACCTGTAGAGAGGAGGTAAGGATATTCTCAGGAAGAGCAGTTAGGAAGCTTTTGAAGTACTCCCGATGAGAAAAATGTTGGTTAGGGAGTTACCAGGGGAAGTTATGAAAAACAGACTGTGAAAATGTTCTGAAGGTTAAAGCAACAAGCTATCCTATTAGATTGGATATGGAGAAAGGTAAAACATGACTGCAAGGTAACGTGTTGGCAAGGATGGGGAAATTGGAATCCTTTTGCACTGTTGTTGGGAAGGTAAAATGGTATACCTCTATCAAAAACAGTATGAAAGTTCCTCAAAAAATTACCAATAGAATTACCATATGACCCAGCAATTCCATTTCTGGGTATAGGCCTTAAATAATTAAAAACAGGATCTTGAAGAGATATTTATACACCCATGTTCACAGCAGCATTATTCACAATAGTCAAACTAAATATCCATTAATGAATAATGGATAAACAAAGTGTGGTAAATACATACAATGGAATATTATTAGACTTAAAAAGGAAGGAAATTCTGACACATACTACTACATGAATGAACTTTAAAGATATGATGCTAACAATTCACCATAACTAAGATCTGGAAACAGCCTAAGTGCCCATCAGCAGATGAGTGGATTAAAAAACTGTGGTACATCTACACAATGAAATACTATGCGGCAAAAAAGAAGGAGTTCTTACCATTTGCAACAGCATGGATGGAACTGGAGAGCATTATGCTTAGTGAAATAAGTCAGTCAGAGAAAGATAAATATCACATGATCTCACTCATTTATGGAATATAATGGACAACATAAACTGATGAACAAAAACAGATCCAGAGACAGAGAAGCATCTATCA
>NW_005368341.1:3820422-3860704 GCF_000412655.1 Myotis brandtii | reverse complement strand
TATACATGCCTATAAGCCTAACCAATGGGCACAGACAACAGGGGGGTGAGGGCATGAGTGGGGGGTGGGGGAGCAATGGGGGGATAAGGACACATATGTAATACCTTAATCAATAAAGAAATTATAAAAAAACATATGATGCTAAGTGAAATAAGCCAGTCATGCAAAGACAAATACTGTATGATTCTGCTTATATGAGGTACTTAGAGTAGTTAAATTTACAAAAGGTAGAATGGTGGTTTTTAGGGACTGGGGGGAAAAGAGAATGGGAAGTTGTTATTTAATGAATACAGAACTTGTTTAGATGAAAAGACTTCTAAAGATTGATTGCACAACAATGTGAATGTACTTAACACTACTGAACTCTATACTTAAAAATAGTTAAGATGGAAAATTTTATGTTACATGTACTTTACCACAATTAAAACATTTTTAAAAAGCAACTAAATCTGAAAAAGTAAGGGTTATATAATTACAGAAAAGTATAAGATATTCAAATAAAAATAATGAATTACATTTAAGAATTAAAAATATATTTCAATTAAACACACACACACACACACACACACACACACACACACACACACACACACACTGACTGTGAGGTTTCTGGCCTGAGAATGGCACTGTCATTAATGAGATGGGGAAAACTGTGGGCAGAGCAGGCTTTGTAGGAAAGATCAAGAGTTCAGTTTTGTCTGTATGTCAGTGATGTCCATCAGACATCCCAATGGAGATGTCAACGAGACAGGTGAATATGCAAGTCAGAGTTCAAGAACGTGGTCTGAGCTGAAGACATAAATTTGGAAGCCATTGACAAGAGATGGTTAAAAGACATGAGCCTGAACGATGTTGCAAAAGAATGAGTGAAGAGGAAAAAGGACCAAAACTCTAATGTTAGTAAATTTGGAAAATGGAGAAATGTTTTAAAAATATCCAGATTTCCATCTTCTCTTAAAAATTGGATGATGTGGCAACTCTGAACCCACATTTCTGCATGTCGTAAATCAACTGAAGCTGAATAATTGCTGAGCATTCTCTCTACCCTCCTCTAGCCCAGTCCATTTGGACAGGGTATGTGCTCTCCAGCTCACCATAATCTTCACCAGGCTGGGCTTACTCATTCTATCACCTGCCTAGACTCTGGGGTCTTTTGAGTTTGCCAATTCTGGTGTAGACATATAAACAGATAGTACTAATTTTTCTACCACTCACCTAAGGGTAATAACCCCTCTACTTTGAACCAATCTAGCTTTTTCCCTAATTGTATTTGGGAAATCCAGCCAGCATCTCCATGAGAAGATACCTGGCCTATTGGTAAATCCAAGTCTGACATTCTTACCTAGAGAAATTAGGAAAAAGATGGTACCAGGAATGATATACAAAAAACGAACTAGTGAGTATTTCAAACTTTACTCCCATTTAGGAACTCAAAGTACTACCTCAGTCTTGGTCAGCTTTGAAATGGCAGCAAAAATCTTAGAAATGATAAAAATGGAAGGTCATGTACAAGTAGTAAGAAGGCAAAGCAATCAAGGAAAGAAGGATGGGTTGATGAATAATCAGGATGAGATGTCCAGTTAACACTGAAAGGTTCGATCTCTAGGCATCAAGCATGATGACTTTGCCTTCATAGCAGCATAAAAGTGTGTATTAATTGGAAAATAAAAAAATAAAGTTTAGTTTTTAACCTGCCAATTCACTTGGAATGTAACTCTATGTGTTGAGTGAATAGGAAATTGCAAATGAGCCATAACTTCAAAGTAATGTGCTTTGCTGTCAGGCTCACAACAAAAAATTCTTTTTCTTTTGAGAGTTCAAATCTCGGCCCTGAGCTGAGATTCTGACTTCGTTGGCTTAAAAGCAGTCATAAGAAACTTCTAAGTAGAAGAGTGGTTGGCCAGTCAACAAACATACTAAATGCCTACTATGTAGTTCTGCAGGCTAGTTGAAAAACAAAAACCAGAGGAATTGTGGCTGAAGTTTATGACTCATGGAATGGGAGTGAGCTTTGGAGGAGAATGTGGCAGCCAGTCAAGGACTTCTTCCTAACACATTACTACCTGCTCTTTGAAAAAGAAATGGCCACCACGTTTTGGGCGTCTCCCCACCCTGCCCTCACTCTGTGAGAAAATACCATCTTTTCAAATGCATGCACATAAAAAAGGTGTTCAATATTTTCTAGTGCCAGATCCTTTTGTTTTCTCCATTTGTTGGTTTTATTTTGTTTGCTACTCCTGTCTTCTTTGGGAACTGATATCTTGAGCAACTGGAAAATGGTTCCTATAGCAACAGTTACCAAGTAAAATCTCTCTCAACAGGTTTTCTTCCTCCCTCCAACCCCACCTCAGTGGTATTTTTTAAAAAATCTTTTCAGTCTTTTACATCAATGTGTTTGTGAAAGTAGAGAGAATTTTTTAAAACTCATTCACTAAACTTATATTTAATGGACATTCCAATTTATAGGACAGCTTTTTCAATATAGAGAGGTCTCAGGCCCACTCAGGTACCATCAATTTAGTGTTTGTGGCTGCACATGAATTGTAAGATCATAATACTTGATAATAAATAAAAATTTTATTAAAGAAAAAGTTCTTTTAAGTAGATTTTTCCATTTTAATTTTGGTTATGATGTATTCAGTAGATGAAAAATGGGATTTAAAAACCAAGACAGGAACAAGTCATCATTTCACTCAGCAAAGAGGTAAAGCAGGAGGAGGATGTCCTGTGTGAGTACAAGCATGAGAAAGCCACCAGGACTTTCCTACCAACTGTGCCACACTTCCCATCAGCAGCAAAGGAAGTGGCCACCTGCAGGAGGACCCTTAAAGACCTTTAGCACATTCTTTCTGTAGCTATTATGACACAATAGGAGCATTAGACTTTTTGTACTGGATCAAGGTTGGCTTCCACATGCCCCTCTGGTTTGTCTGAAGCAGAGTTTCTTAGGCAGAGTTTGGGAAGACTTTATGGTTGCCCCCATTCGTCGGCACCTACAGGTTGATACCCTCCAATTTTCCCATTGTCCTTTCATGTGACATTATGCATTTAACATTCATAAATTAGCACTCATGCTTATTTATATTTGCAGCCATTGCCACATCTTGGTATAAAGAGTTCTATCCGTTTTATAAGTATTCCAAGAGTTGAATTTAATTTTAATATAAACAGAGACCATCTAGTGTAGTGGTTAAGATCATAAACTGGTGCCAGATTGCCTAGAATCAAATCCCAGCTTTGCCACTATGAGATCTCAGGCAAATTACTTTACCTCTCATATTTGAAAGGGGTTAATAATAGTATTTCTCTTGGGGTATTGTTAGGAGAATTAAATAAGTTAAACAATATAAAATACATATTTATTTATTAACTTATTGGTTTCAATAATAAACCCTTTTAATACTTGCCTCTTCATGTTACAATCCTGCTTTAAAATAAAATTAACCCAGTGTGGGAGACCATCAATTTCTTCAGTCTTCAGTTCTACATAGTCATTCATGAGGTGTAAAGACTGGAACTAAATTAAAATGAATTATGGTGTTTTGATTTTTTTTCCAAAATAAATATTTACCAGGAAAACTATTATGGTTAATTTTATGTATCAACTTGACTGAGCCAAGGGATGCCCAGTCAACTAGTTAAACATTATTTATGGGTGTGTCTCAGAAGGTGTTTTCAGAAGAGATCAGTATTTGAGTTGGTGGACTGAGAAATGTAGATGGTTGTCCCCATGATGGGTGGGCATCATCCCATCCATGAGGGTATGACCAGAATAAAAAGGTAGAGGAAGGCTGAATTCACTCTCTGCCTGGAACACAGATCTTCTATGAGCCTTCTGAGCTCCTGGTTCTCAGGCTGTCAGTCAGTGATGGAATCTACATCATCAGTTCTCTGGCTCTCGGGCCTTGGAACGACATTATTGGCTTTGCTGGATCTCTAGCTTGTAGATGGCAGATCATGGAATTTCTCAGCCTCCATAATCAGATAAGACAATACCGCCTAATAAATCTCTCTAGATGATAGATAGATAGATAGATAGATAGATAGATAGATAGATAGATAGATCCAATTTGTTCTGTTTCTCTGGAGAATAGAAAACAACAGTAAAATTATAAAAAGGCCTAGATTTGGAGATCATAGTCTGTTGATCCAAAAGTAACTCTATTTTTCACACTGGAAATTAGATAGCAATGCTTGGGGAGCTGGCTAAGAGTACTCCTCAGACCTCACCATGTCCCAATTGAATAATGAACAAAGGCTCTCCAGATATAGGCCAAGGTACATGTGCGTTAGGACTGCTTCCAACCTGGGTAAACTATTCAGTCCTTTCCAGCACCTGCTTCCAAGCCTCTTTAGCAGTTGGATTGATTTGCATTGGGTTTTATGCAGGATGGGATAGGAAATAAATTTTTTTCCCTCCAGAAATACATTTCCTATTGACACCTGGGGTTTCTTTGACTGTAATAGTAGAAAGCTACTCAAGCCAACTTTGAGTAAATTAGATTTATACAGGGCAGAAGGGCAAAAAAAAATGTGGACAGTAAATGCTGCTCAGATTCTAGTTAATAGCCAGGAGGGTAGGGAGTCCATCTTATTCAAAGCAACTGAGCCTACCTTAGCAAGAGCTGGGGAAACCCTTCCTGCAGAGCAGGACCCTAACTGTGTCACCTGAATTAAGGTTATACCTGCCTTTTTGGCAAAAAAAAATAAAAAAAATAGGCCAACATCCGTAGACAACAGGCTACAATGGAGGACATAGAGTAGAGAGAAAATTATGACACAACCATTACAAAAAATTTATTTACTTTCTACAGACATTTTTCACCCAAGTCCTGAGATGCATGATTAAAATAATGTGGAACTTATTCCTTTCACTGCATTGAAGTTGAAGAGCAACCCCTGGGCATAAAGTAGGTTGCATTCAATGACTGTTCAGAGTCTCTCCTGGTTCAGATCTGATAGTTAGAAACCATTATCTTATAGGCACATTTGTACCATTTCCCCATAATGTGTTATCATCTTACATCAGTCTACATGGAGCTTATTTGCCATTTTTCTGCCCACTCATATGGCTAAGTTATTTCCTTTTTCAATTTATTCTTATTGCCTCAGTATGTCATTATACAGAGAGCTTTGCAGAAAATCTCATCCTAGCAGGCATTCTTTCAGATCACTTATAACAACTAAGATTGATCCAGCACTAATTCCTGGTGCTTACACATTTCCATTCATAAAAGTCTTTCCCTCAGTCCTTCCCTTCCTCTTTACCTGTCTCCCTCTATCAGCAAATATTTATTTATGGCGTGCCTGTTACATGCCAGAAACTGTTCAAATGCTCAGGATACCTCAGCAAGCCAAACAGATAAAAATCTTGGCTCTCACAGAGCTTACGTGTTAATGTGGAAAGATAAGCCATAATAAATAAATGTATATGTCTTGTTGCTACAATAGAGGCACTGTTTTTCCCTTCACTTACTATAACAATTTGAGTTAGTTCTTCAACAATATATATTTTCCCTAAAACCAACAGTATTTATCTCAAATTGGAAGAGAATCACTTTCCTTTGTTTTATGTTATTTATTTATTTATTTGATACATTTTTTATTGATTTTAGAGAGGAAGGGAGAGGGAGAGATAGAAACATCAGTGATGCGAGAGACTCATTGATGGGCTGCCTCTTGCACTCCCCACACTGGGGATTGAGCCCACAACCCAGGCACGTGCCCTGACCAGGAATTGAACCATGACCTCCTGGTTCATAGGTTAATGCTCAACCACTGAGTCACGCTGGCTAGGCTGTTTTATTTTTGAAAGAGTTAGATAATGAATCAGCGAAAAGAAAAATATAATATTCACTCTGTTTCAGGAGAAGATGTTTAGGGTAAAATTAGTTCATTTAACAAACATTTGTGGATATTGTGAAACACATAAAAGAAGAAATTATAGTCCTGCCCTTAACAACTTTATAATTTGATTGAATAAAGCAACAAACAACCAGGTAATAATAGAAGCCAATAGTGCCCACCTCATATATTTTAACTATGCCATCTGCAGCTGCCCATGATTGAGCCCACCCAACTTCCTGCAGTGCTTGTCACAGGAGTCCCTCTTTATTCTTTGAGTCACCCTTGCCCACTCCATACGTAGCCATTGTATTGACAGTCAGCTTCCCACACAGCTTTCCCAGTGGGATTTTGGCTTTTACCTTTATTTCTGAGTTCTGGTCTAAATCTTGATCTAGTGTTTCAGCTACTTCTGGGACACCTGCCCTTTTTTGGCCCATTTAACAAACATTTATTGAGCATCTACTTGAATCAGTCTTCATGTCAGGTGCTGGGAATATTAAAATAATAAAGAAATTGCTTGTGCCATTGAGGGGATCAGAACCTAATACGGAGATGTACCTGTAGAAATCATAGAGGAACAGATCAACACCCTAACAGTAGTATGTGTGAGAGGCTATGGGAATGGACAGGGAGGAAGCTATTGCCATTGTCTGGAAGAGAGGTTGTAGGAAAGAATTCACAGAGATTGGACAGCTGAGATGATTCTTAAAGGACAAATAGGAATTCACTAGGTGAGCAACAGGGAAGAAGATGTCAAGCTGAGCAAAGCATGGAACAAAAGGAATGGATATTTGTGAAAGAGTTCTCGCCGGCACTCCTACAGAGAGACTGGAGGTTCCTTCTCTGAATTTGAGTGTTTCTGTCTGGACTTTACTTCTGAGCATCACTACTGTCCCTGCTTGTTGGCACAAGGCCCAACTTCTGCTTTGTTTTTAATTCTTTGCAAGAATGTTGATCCTGTTTCCTCAAAAAACTTAAAATGGAACTCCCATTTGACCCAGTGATCCCACTTCTAGGAATACAGCCCAAGAAACTAGAAACACCAGTCAGAAAGGATATATGCACCCCTATGTTCATAGCAGCACAATTTACAATAGCTAAGATTTGGAAACAGCCTAAGTGCCCATCAGTAGATGTGTGGATTAAGAAACTGTGGTACATCTACACAATGGAATACTATGCTGCTGTAAAAAGGAAGGAACTCCTACCATTTGCAACAGCATGGATGCTCCTGGAGAGCATTATGCTAAGCAAAATAAGTCAGTCAGAGAAAGATAATATCACATGACCTCACTCATTTGTGGAATATGACGAACAACATAAACTGATGAACAAAAACAGATCCAGAGATAGAGAACATCGATCAGATGTTCAAACCTCAGAGGGAAGATAGGGGAGGGTGGGAGTAAGGGGGAGAGATCAACCAAAGGCCTTATATGCATGCATATAAGCCTAACCAATGGACACAGACACTAGGGGGGTAAGGGCATGAGCAGGAGTGGAATGGGGGGATATGGACACATATGTAATACCTTAATCAATAAAGAAAGAAAAATAATAACTTACATATCTAAATTATCTGGAAGCCAATTTAAAATAATTTTTTGGCATTAAAAAAAAGAATGTTGATCCTTCTGTGTTTTTAAAATAGTTTTATTGAAATAATGTTCATACCAAATGGGTCACACCTGACCCATTTAAAGCGGTTTTAGAACACTTCCAGAGTTATGCAACCATCACCATAATCAAATCTTAGAACATTTTCATCATCCCCAAAGGAGCCTTAGTATCCACTAAGAGTCACTCCCCATCTCCCTCCCACATACAAGCTCTAGACAACCACTAGTCTACTTTCTGTCTCTAAAGATTTGGACCTTTAATATAAATGGAATCATACCATATGTAGACTGGCTCCTTTCACTTAGCATGTTTTCAAGGTGTGTCCATGTTGGAGCATGCATCCATATTCCTTTTTACTGCAGAATAATATTCCATTGTGTGAATATAACATATTTGTTTACCCATTCATCAATGTCTACTGATGGGTTGTGTCTACTTTTTAGCTATTGAGAATAATGCTACTATAAACATTAAGGTATAAGTTTTTGTTCATTTTCATTTCTCTTGGGTAGATTCATAGGAGTAGAATTGCTGGTTCATATAGTAACTCTATGATTACCTTTTTGGATAACTTACACAGTGTTGCTCAAGTGGCTGGACCATTTTACATTTTAGTCAACAATATATGAGGGTCCCTGTGTCAACACATCCTTGTCAGCACTTGTTATTGTTTGTCTTTTTCATTATAGCCAGGCTAGTAGGTGTAAAGTGGTATATCATTGCAGCTTCTACTTACATTTCCTTAATAGCTAATGTTGTTGAGTGTCTTTTCATGCACTCATTACCCATTAGCATGCCACTACTTCTTAATCCAGTGAGGCTAACATTGTGTGAACTATGATGGAAATGGCAGTGGTACCCCTTGGGCCCAATGCTGTGAGCCTGGATTTAAGGCCAGTCATACTTGGCTCCAGAAATGTCTTACCACTTGTCCCAGGGTGAGCCTCTGTATCAAACACCCTTTCTGCACCATGGGCAGAGGTATAAAAATACCTTCTATCTCTAGAGTAATTTACAAAGTCATTCTAATGCACTATTTTACTTAAATGTTAAAATGTATATGTGGCATGGGTACTATTACAGAAGGGGAAACTGAGGCCCAGAGAAGTTAGGGAATTTGCATAGTCATATAGCTAGCAAATCTCGGGATAAGGACCTAAATGTAAGTCCCCTAATTTTAATGACAATACCATAGCATTATGATACATCATTTAATGGAAATTCTTGTACAAAAGTAATTTATACCAGAGGATGGAGGCAGGGTGATCTTCTTGGAAGAGCCTCAAAGCCATATAAAGCAGGAAGGTAGTCTAAGGATGAAAAGGACACAGGCAGAAAACAGAAAGACATGTAAGTTAACAATAAGGGGGCTGGATATGAAATTTGAAAGTATGATTGACATCCGTTGTTTATCTTTTGAAAAACAATGCCCTCCACCCTTCTCTTGGAAATTGTTTCTCCTCCCTCTCTAATCACTAAGTTCAGATGGGAGAAACCATGTTTTAATGTGACTGTACCTTCACTCCAAAGAAGGTAGATTGGTGTAGACACAATCACCTGACCCAAACTGGACCAATTAAAGACTTATCCCAGAAACTGTGAACTTGAGAAAGAAAAAGAGATGTCAATCCCTTCTCTTTGATGGAAGTTATAAATTCCAGCAGCTTTTGATAATCAGGTTTCTGATCATGTGAAAGAGAATTGTCTGCTATAAAGATGAAGAATATGGATCCCAAAAATACACTAGATAAGAGGAGAGACAGAGAGGCAAAGTCCTGGCTGTGCTCAAATCTCTGGCTTTAGTTGCTCTTGATATCAGTGACAAGATTTTTTTTTTTAAATATAAAAGATCAAGTGAATTCCTAAAATTAATCTTTGCCATAAACCTTACAAAAACTGTATGTCTCATCCTCTTCCAATACAGGATTCAGCGTTTCTGGAGTCTCAGTCAATGGTTCACATAATTTAGAGAGGTTGCCAGAGTATACAATCCTTTGTATAAAAATACTGGGCTGAGGATATGGAAAATCCTAAGATGTACACAGCACTGTTATTGGACTTAGGGTGCTTATCATATAAGGAGAAAGCGGAAAAATAGGTAAAAGGACTGGCAGGTCATCCACAACAGTGATATCATAAAATATGAGCCAAAAACCATATGAGTGATGGAGACCAGAGGTGCTGCTTGGAGTTCAGAAGAGTGTGAAAGAGTTGTGAATTACAGTGGGCAAAGATCCACAGAGGAATGAAGTAGGATTCCGATAAACACAGAGAAAGAAAATGAGAGGTCACAGAGATGAGTTCAGTGAGTAGCGTCTGTTTTTTGAGGATTTTACTTGTTTCTTCTCATAAGAACTTTTGGGTCAGCCTAACCTGCAAAGCAATCACAGAATCCCCTGTTTAAACAATTTGATCCCATTCTACTCTTGAGCAACTCCTATCAAGTAAGAGCTTTTCCATCTGGGGCTCACTGACCCTCACTCTATTCCGACAGAAATTACTGTCTTGTTTGCATCATTGGGTCCCTAAGTTCATCAGACCTACTATCACAGATCACTTCATGACTCATGGGTTTTGCTAGGTTTTTTCAAATACATTTCTGTGCTGACAGAAAGAGCCTCTTTTTTTTTTCCTTTAACCCTTTTGCCTCAAAAAAATTATAGTACAATCTCTACTCTGATATATATAACTGGTTTGTCAAAGTTATGACCACTATGGCCCTAGCTGGTTTTGCTCAATGGATAGAGCATCAGCCTGCGGACTGAAGGGTCCCGGGTTCGATTCCAGTCAAGGGCACATGCCTGGGTTGTGGGCTCAATCCCAAGTAGGGGGCGTGCAGGGGGCAGCCAATCAATGATTCTCATCAGTGATGTTTCAATCTCTCTCCCTTCCTCTCTGAAATCAATTATATATATATGAAGTTATGACCACTCTGAATAAGCATCACTGTAATATTTTCAGTTGCATATCTCTTTACAATTCATAAAGCAACTCCAAATACCTTCTCCTAGTAGCCCTTCGTGGTAGGCAGGACACAGATTATGATCTTTTCTTAAAATGAGAGAAGAGGTTCAGAGCAATTAATAGACCTGCCCAGACATTGTACTACATGACTGTTGTTCTAATTCTGCTCCATAAGAGTGGTAAATTCATCTATAAAAAATACCTGGCTCCTGATATATGCATCCTGCCTGTCTGGTACAGGATGCGCTGCTGGATCTTTCTTCTCCAGGTCAAGGCTTTGAGCATTTCTCTCATTAGCCCTTACCTAACGCAGTCCTTAACCCCACTTCTGTTTCCAAACCACAGAACAAGGGCACAAATCATGAATCTTAGAACCTAGGGAGAGGTGCCCAACCTGGATGCACATCAGAATAACCCGGGTTAGTTTTAAAAATTACAAATCCCTACACCTATCTCTAGATCTACAGAATCAGAATCTTTGGAGTTGGGACCTGGAGGAGTAGGGGGAGCAGTGGCAAGAAAATAATATTTTAAATTTTAAACATTGAATTGTTTTTAAATAAAGCACAGAAAAATAATATAACAAAAACACATGTACCTAGAAACTAAAATGAGCAATATTAACATTTGGTCATGGTTGTGTAGAGAAAAAGCTGTGCATTGATGGACCTATATTGTCTAGACTCTGGAGGATGCCGATCAGGGTAATCACATTCCGATTCTATGGGAGCTATTGTACGAGCCTATATTTTGTAGGTAACTGATTGCAATGCAAAATTATTCTTGTCATAGCCACACCAATCCTGTCTCTTCCTTTTACCTTGGGAAACAATCTTACACACATGTCACTATTCCTGATCTAAAATGTGTCAGTTCATGGATTCTCTTTTGAACCTAATAGAACACTTGCCTAGCTCACTCATGGATTAGGTTCAAAATAACATGCGTTCATATAATATCTATATGAGAGTCAGGATTTCATAGTGTTTTGAAAATTATCTTTTAACAGTTTTCTCGGATCTTTTTTTTAAAAATTAATCCTTACAGAAAAAAGTTAATTTATACCAGATTTTCCCTTTTGGCCTCATTTTGCTCCTTTCCTCCTCCTCTCCTCAGACAACCTCTGTCATGAATTTGGTGTGGATCCAAGTTATGCCTTTATATTTTTCTTAAGTACATACATACTCAAAATAACATATTAATCTTAAAAAACAGATATAACTAGTACAATACTCTATGTGACAATCTGTAATTTATTTTTAACTTAACAATAAATATGTGAGATCACTTCATGCTGATGTATGTAATCAGTAGTATCTTTAATGGCCAGTGGTGCACTTTGCTTTTCTATTTCTTTTCTCTTCTTTTCTTTTTTTTAAATCATTTTTTATTGATTTCAGAGAGGAAGGGAGAGGGAGAAGGAGAGAGAGATAGAAACATCAATGATGAGAGAGAATCGTCGATCAGCTGCCTCCTGCACGCCCCACAGTGGGGATCGAGCCCACAACTTGGGCATGTGCCCTGATTGGGAATTGAACCCTGACTTCCTGGGTCAATGCTCAACTACTGAGCAACACTGGCTAGGTCTTATTTCTTTTTGAGATTAATTTGATAATTGATTCTTCTAAAAAATGTCTATTCTATTTGCATCCCAATGTTCTGGCCTCAAGTTTTTCAGTTTTCTATACTGATCTTTTTTCTTTACTAGATATTAGGCATGCCCACTTTTTTCAGTCCTTAAATTATTTATTTTTGTCTTCTCTATGTTTTCTTCACTTGTCTTTTTTTCTTTCTGTCCCTAGAAATAAATGCTTATTGTGCTAATTGCTTCTATTATTTCTGTTTGTAGACTTGCTTTATGTTATTAACTTCTGTTATTATCCTTAATTATTTCCTTCCTTCTACTTGCTTTCCTTGTTTACACACTGTATAATAATTATGCCCTCATGTTTTGAAATGTACTACTTTGTTGTTCAATTCTGATATTTTGCAATTGTTTTGTTTTGATTTCTTGCTTAACACAATGAATTCTTTAAGAGTATATTTTAGTTTCCAAGTATAGGGTTTCCCTAGAAATGTATACACATGCTTTGAATAATTATAAAGGCATTTTATAAAATACATTTCATTTTCAAAATTGAGCTACCAGCCTTTAAAGTATGTATACATTTTTTGGGGACACACTGTATATGGGTTGGTTTTTGCTACTACTTTTATGAGTTCTAATATAATTGCATTGTTGTTAGGAAATGTGATTTACATTAGATTTGATCTTAGAAATACATAAGGCTTACTTTGTGAGTCTCAAGCATTTTCTACATATGTTCCATTTGGTATATATATATTCTGTATGGGCAAAAAAGTTGGCATAAACTTTTGCTTTGCTTGGTACATTTGAGACAGAATTATTAAAATCACCCATTGTGATTATATATTTCTCTTTATAATGTTAGTTTTTTCTGGGCTATGTTGTTAAGTGCATATGAATTTATGATTATTTTATCCACTGGTGCATGCTATTTTTCTAATAATATAATATTCCTCTTTATTTTCATTAATACTATTATAGGGATTAGTGCTTTTCCCTTAAATTGCATGGTGCCTAATGTTATTATTAGTTTTCTTTTGTTTAGTGTTTGTATACACCTTTCCATATTTTTTTATTTTCAACCTATCTATGTCCTTTTAAGTATTTTATAAACAGATATAGCTGGCTTTTTTAAAAAATCAAATCATATTGCCCTTTTTAGGTGCATCTAATCCACTTACATTCATCCTAACTAATATATTTAGGCTTACTAATACCAATTCCTTTTGTGGTGTGTTTTACTGTGTTTTGTAATTTTATCTTATTTCTTACTTTCTATGGCATTTATAAGTAGTCTTTATTTCACTTTTTTTCCCTTTGCTGGATTTAAAGTTACAGATGGTATTCCTAATATTTCAGTGGTTATTCTTAAATTTTTAAAACAATGATTATAGATATTTAGCATCTCTAGTCTCCTCAAACTATCCATTAAATAGCCCGCCTTTTCCTACCTCTCACACTGTCCATCTTCCTTATTACTATTGTCTAGTAGACCCAGGGTCAGCAAACTATAGGTAGCAGGCCAAATCCTGCCTACCACCTGTTTTTTATATAGCTCATGAGCTAAGAATGGTTTTCACATTTAAAAATATTTTTTAAAAGAACAATAGTTCATGATATCAAAATGATATAAAATTCAAATTTCAGTGTCCATAAATAAAGTTTTATTGAAATACAGCCACTCTCATTTGTTTATATATCATCTATAGCTGCTATCTTGATACAATAGCAGAGTTGAGAAGTTACAACAGAGACCAGATGACCCACAGAGTCAAAAATAGCAGAAAGCTCTGTCCTGACCTTTAACTTTCTGAATGACATTTTTTGCTTCTTGTTGCCATAACTTAAACTTTATGCAAGCCATATTCAAAGACAATAGTATCACTTCTTTTTCAGCCTTCCTTTCTCAGGCAAGGCAGCCCTGGCCAGCTCCTGGTTTCAGGTCAGGTCTCTCACGTGCATGGGAAACCTTGGGTTCTCTACAATCTTATGGTTACAGAAATGTGGTTGCCTTTATCTCCTCTGCACATGAGACCCAGTTCATGTGCTTCAGCCTAACTTAGAGCTTTAGGTTTCTGGTCCACAGAGATATTCATTTAGCCTTTTACTCAAATATATCACACACACACACACACACACACACACACACACACACACACACTCACACAATTGCTTTATTTGAAAACAGTTTTAAAGTATAAGCTCAGAATTTGCATTGTTCCTTCTTATGAGCCCATGAGTCTGACCTCTAACCAAGGGTCAGCAAATTACAGCTCTTGGACCAAATCTGGGCTGATAACTATTTCTTTAAATAAAGCTTTATTGGAACACAATCACATCCATTGTATATGGCTGCTTTCACTGCAAAGGTACAAGTAGGTAATTGCGACAGAGGCCATACAGCCTGCAAAGCCTAAAATATTTTTGGTCTGATCTTTTACAGAAAAAGATTGCTGACCCCCTACTATGAACAATAGAGAGCCTCTTTTATTTTATCTACTCTTCCTCACATGGCATTAAATATTAGTTAAATCATGGTAATCCCATGAACTTCAGTCTTGTTTACTTAGCTATATATCTCTGTTAGGCTTCTCAAAATTAACATTTAACGTTGAATATCAAATCCCTGACATTTCCCCTGTACCCTTCTGCCCCTACATGACTTTCTTCCAGTATTCTACTCCATGCCAGCAGATGGAAATCCTTTCCCTTCACCTTGCTCAAGTCAAACATTTTAGGGTCAAGTCAAAAATTTTAGGGACATCCTTGACTTCTCTCTTTTCCTCACCCTCCATGTCTTTTCTACCAAAAACCTAAAAACCAGAATCCATGAGTAAGCAATGCAACATGACCAGTTCTCCCTTCATGGAACAAACTATCCCAGTTGTGAACCAGGTACCAGGAAAAGTCCGTCAGTGAGTGTTGAAGTCACTCTCATGGGAAGCTTAACGCGAATCCTTTTCCATAACTCAGGCTCAGACATCTGCTATCTTTGTTGTGCCTGTTGATGTTTTCTTATCTTTATGAGAAAAGGAAATATGCCAGCCTTCTTCTAGTAAAGTCCTTTGGATTAAACTCTCAGAAGGAAACCAACCTCACCTAATAAACTCACCAGAACATAAAAGGACATGGAGGAGAATAATAAAACTAATGTGCTAATCAGTAAATGCCCGAAGCAGATCTTAAATCAAATAAAAGACAGGAAAGGATGCCTTATGCCAGAACTTAGAGACACACCATGATAAGAAAACATTACCTTGATTTTGAATTGCTGGAGGGAAACAGCAGTTGATTCAGAAGTAGCCTGACCATCAAGAGATACCAGTGGCAGCTTTTATTTTATTTTTAAAAAAATATACTTTATTGATTTTTTTACAGAGAGAAAGGGATAGGGATAGAGAGTTAGAAACACTGATGAGAGAAAAATATCGATTCAGCTGCCTCCAGCACACTCCCTACTGGGGATGTGCCCGCAACCAAGGTACATGCCCTTGACCAGAATCGAACCTGGGACCCTCAGTCCGCAGGCCGACGCTCTATCCACTGAGCCAAACCAGTTAGGGCAGGTGGCAGCTTTTCAACAGGGGATGTCATCTTCCTTTCAGTGTTCTACCAGAGTTGATGGAAGCAATCATACGGCAAGTGGCAAGGTACCTCTGGCTTCCTTCTCATTAGCCGCATGATCAATGTGGGAACTGGCAATTCTCCCACCCAGTCCTCCAGTGCAGGGTATCCAGCCACAGGCAGAATTAGAAAGTAGGTGAAGGTTTTCTTTGTCAAATGTCCATCAGCCTCAAATCCCCCTTGACCACCTGATTGGTGGGGAAGCCAATATAATACCAATTCATACCACTGTGTTATCAATCTAATGCATTTTCCTGTATGACCTCTACTGTTCATTTTCAAAGGGAGCAGTCACTATTTACATAAATAGATGCATTTCAAAAGGTGGACTTCCAGCTTCAATGTGCCCTGCATGGAATACAGTGGCAGTGATGTCCCTGAAAATAAAACTACCTACCCCTCCAGACTGCCACAAATCAATCCAGATCCAGGGGAAAGAGTCCTGGTCCACCTTTTCTCGGGGCAGAGCATCCAACTCTAACATCTTTCTATGTAAGGAGAGGTGTGAGCACACTGAGGGGCCCCAGGAACATGCAGCTGGTGGAGCACATTGCCCCACTCTGTCACTCCCTCCCATCAGCTCTGCCCACGAGCAGGTGCTATGAGAAGACTAGGGTCGCAGAGGGCTTTGAGAAAAATCTTTGCCAGGCATAATCCTTAACCTGTAAAAGCTCCCCACTCTAGCAATTAGACAAGTCCAGAATGTGAGTCATTCTACAGGCTCTTCCATAAGTCAATACCTGGAGAGGGGAGCGGGGGCAGGAGTGAAGAGAACACTTTCTTAAATCAAAATGGACTTACAAGGAACAAAAACCAAATATAACCTATGGCCCCTTCGTTGGACCCTATCTGAACAAACCAGCTGTAAAAGACCTCTGGAAGACTAGTAAAATTTGAATATAAACTACACATTAGAAGTTATTAATGAGTTAGTGTTAATTTTGTTAGGAGTGATCATTGTATTATGGCCATGTAGGAGCATATTCTTATTTATTTTTTAAAACATTCACTTTTTAACATATTTTTATTGATTTCAGAGAGGATAGGAGAGGAGGAGAGAGATAGAAACATCAATGAGAGAGAATAATTGATCGTCTGCCTCCTGCACACTCGCTACTAGTGATCGAGCCCACAACCCAGGCATGTGCCCAGACCAGGAATTGAACCATGACCTCCTGGTTCATAGATTGATGCTCAATCACTGAGTCACGCTGGCTGGGTTATTCTTATATTTTTTATGATGCATGTAAAGTATTCAGGGGTTGTACTAGCTTCCTAGGGGTTTTATTAGCTTCCTGCCATAATAACTCACCACAAACTTGATAGTTTAAAACAACAGAAATCCAGGTGTTGGCTGGGCTGTTCTCCCTTGGAGGGTTCTAGGTGAGAACGCTTCCTTGCTTATTCTAGCTTCTGGCAGCTGTAGGCATTCCTTGGCTTGTGGCTGTGTGACGCCCATCTCCACCTCCCATATTCATATGGCCTTTGCCTCATCTGTTTGCCTTCTTCTCTACTGTCTCTGGCAAGTCTCCCTCTGCTTTTCTCCATAAAGACGCGTGTCAATGGATATAGGGCCCCATAAGATAATCCAGAATGATCTCCTTTCAAGATCCTTAAGTTAATTACATCTTCCAAGACCCCTTTACCAACCAAAGTAACATTCAATCTTTTACCATATAAGGTAATAGTTGTAGGTTCTGAGGATTAGGATGTACAATACCTTTTGGGGGGCCACCATTCAACCCACTACAGGGATGAGGTATCATACTAGTAACTGAAATTTACTTTGAAATTATTGAATAAAAATGTGGATGAAATAAATAAGACATAAGGTTAATGACTGACACATCCAGGTGGTAGGTATATGGAAGCTCATTACACTATTTTTTCTAACTTTTGTATGCCAAAAATTAGAAATTTTTATCATAAACCAAATTCAAATTCTTCATTTGGTCAAGAGATGGGTGTTATTTCAGTATAGGAGAAAGGAGCATGGGCCCTGGGGTCAGAATGCCTGGGTTTGCATTCTGCCAGGCATGGCATTTACTAGCTGTGGGATCTTGAGCCAGTTACTTAGTTTTTCATCTATAAAATGGAAATAATACTAACTTTGGACAGTTGCGAGATTAAATGAAACACTGTTCATGAGCTACCTGGCAAATAGAAGGGTCTGGCTATATTCATTATTATGTTGACTTTTGTGGGATTTCTAGTTTTAAAGATTTGACTGTTAAAGTACAATTACCCCTCTTTGGGGTGCAGGGAGAGGTGTTTACATTTTATCCTAGTATCTACTGCAAAAAAGATTCCTTGCAGGTTTAAAAGACTCACATTAGTTAAGAGAAACACTATTAGGAAGGAGGCACAGGGGGTCTACAGTGAGTGTATATGCGTGTGTGTTAGGGTGTGGGGAGCAGGAAGGGATGCAGGGAGTAAGGTAGTTGCACAGGCCTGAGGGAAAGAGTGAGGCAATGACCGAGGAGACAGGGAGATTACAAAAACAAGGGCAAAAAAACCCCAAAAAACAAAACAAAAAAACAAGGGCAACTCCTGTAGATTTTTAGGCAATGCCTGCCAGCCATTGTTCAGAGCCCAATTATAACTACAATGCTGAAGAAGTTAATGCAAATTCCCAAAGTACTTATTATATCTAGGAAACTGCTGCAAATGCTAAGTGATTATGACTCAACCTAAATGAAAAAGTCATTTCTCAGGACTCTCTTCATGCTGAAACATTTATTTAAAGCAACTCCCTCTGCCTCGGAGGGGTTGCTGCTGGTGGAGTGTAGGAGGAGGTTCAGGAGTGATTCTGCAGTTAGGGAACCCCACTGTTCTAGCGGGGAGTGGACCTAGCCCACCTCAGGTGGAGTGCTGTGGCTGCTGCCTCCTCCTCCCACACTTCAGGTGTCAGTGTTCCTTCTTCAGGCAACTCACACTTCATATTTAGAGTGTCATTTCATTTTTAGATCGAGAGCATGAAGGCTTTTGCTTCCTTTACACTTAGCATCATACTTTCTCTCAATCGCTCGCAGTCACTGAACATGTGCAAGACCAGGAAAAAAAGAAATGAAAGAACTGTAACAAAAACTTAAAGATGAAACCAGCAAAGGCAAAAAAAAAAAAAATGAAATGCCAAGGAGACATACAGCTCCCTAAACAGGTCCAGAAGCGTTCTTGAAACAAATCTTTGCAACCACTCCCTTGTGTTGACACTTTCTACTTCCCACTAAATGAATTAAAGTGACGAACAATAGAACACGTCTCAAAGTTGAGGTACTACATTGTATAAACAATGCCACTAAGACTTAATATCACAAAAATCATCCGTAGACATGGTAGTGTTAGCTAGTACAATGTTCTCAACTTCTGGGCAGTTCTAAATGTTACTTCTTGCTAAATGTTAAAATATAGCACAGTATTTTATGGATCAACAGGATGAGCTGACAGGAATAAAAGTAGTCAACTGCAAAGAAGAAATCAAAGTGTAATTGATCAAATTGTGTATATAAGCAATGGCTAAACCTCTTGTCCATGAGGCAGAGCTTTGGATAAGAATCCCCTGTCTCCTTTACTTGCTGCAAGTAAATAAAACTACTTTGTGATATCCACATCTACCCATTCTTGAATAGAGCGCCCCAAATGGTGGACCCCTTGAGTTTAGTAACAGTAGGACTGAGACCCAGCATTACTAATAAGCTCCCAGGTGATGTGGGTATAGAGCCAGTTCTCAAATTTGGCTACACTTTGGACTTACCAGGAGAGTATAAAACAAGACGGATGTCCCAGAGATTCTTATTTGTTCTTGAGTGTGACCTAGGTATCAGACTTTTAAAAAAATTCCCCAGTGTTTCTAACCTTCAGCGAAGTTTGAGAACCAGTGTTATAGAGGTAGTTGATTTTCTTGAGGTCATGGGGGGCCAGATTCAAAGTGCTTGGTTCAATACCAAGTGACTGAACTGGCTGAATGTTAGAATTTTATGAATAGCTTTTAAGTAATAAATAACACTGCTTGGGGCACACTCATGGACGTCCAGATTTAATTGGAGGGCCCAGACATTGTAATATTTCAAATCTCAATTGATTCCTATATGCACCCAGGTTAGGAATCACTATTGTAGATGTTGCAAGAAGGAATTAGAAACATCTTCTTAGAAGGAGTAGACATAGCTTAGTGGAGAAAATATGATGTTTATGAATACACATATATAGTCCAACAAATACTTGCTTTGGTATTTTGTAATAATAATTCTAACTTTGGGGTAGATGATGGTGGGATTAAGCATGGGTTTGAATTAGCATATCCATATTTAAACCTTATCCTCACCCTGCTTTTAATCTGATTATTTGAAGAGTTTAGAAACAGCATGGTGTTTTACACTTGTAGTGGGTATAAGATCAATAATTAATGGCCTATCAGTAAAGGCAATATTATAACATTTTCTTGGGTGGATCCCATACTGAAACAATAAAGTATGGAAGTAATGATGATATATTACACTATTAAAGGTATGAGGGAAAATCACAAGACAGGCCTGGAAAAATCGAGTGACATTGGGAGGCTTCACAATTGGGATCTCATCAGTACTCACATCCAAATTGGCAGAGCTCATCATGGGGATGAACTGTGAATATGAGGTTTGAATAGGAAACACTACAGCCTCTGCATAAGTGCTCTTTGAATACATGTGGAAAAGACATATCCTAGACTTGGCTCTAAAGAATGGTGTAGGCAGAAATTGGTATAGGCAGAATTTCTATGTAAACCAGTTTATAGTCATGATCATTATATAATTAAGACCATAAGTACCAAACTCTAATGAGGAGAAAGCTTAAAACATTCATCATGTAGTTACCCAATTGTGGGCAGGTGAATTACAATAAGAAGTCCTGGAGACTATTTAAAAACAACCTTAGTGTATGCACCCAAATAGGCATGCCTACGTTGAATATAAACATGAGTACCAAAATACTGTCCACTGAACTGGCAAAGTAAATGAGGACACTAGAGAGGACAACATGAAGCTTGACTTCATGAGAAAATAGTGGCTCAATGGAATTAAGGATGAATACAAAAGGTATGGGCAGAGATGCTCATTCAAGCATTGTCTATAATATTAATAAATTGGAAATATCAATGTTCAATAATATGAAATTTCATTTATTTTTGTTGTTTGGTTTTTTTTAACCTTAGCCATATTGAGATATAATTGACAAGTAAAATTGTATATATTTAAAGTATACAACATGATGATTTGATATATATTATGAAATCATTACCATAATCAAGTTAATAAACATATTCATTGGGATCTGGTTTATTAAATTAGGGAGTATTGTATCCTATGTAATCATTAACAATCATAATGTGGTATAATATTTATTACTATAAGGAAATACTAATGATGAATTGTTGAGTGAAAATGAAATACAAAGAGTAT
Source organism: Myotis brandtii (assembly GCF_000412655.1). NCBI lineage: Eukaryota > Metazoa > Chordata > Mammalia > Chiroptera > Vespertilionidae > Myotis > Myotis brandtii. The sequence continues at coordinate 3,839,623 of NW_005368341.1, read as the reverse complement.
GTACAATATGATCCTAATTGTGTTCATACATAGAGAAGGGATTAGGAAGATATAAACTGAATAGTAAATAATAATTGGGGAGATTATAGGTGATTTCATATCTCTTCACTGGAGATTCTCTGTATTTTCTGAGCTTATCACATATGTATTTATTTTGTAATTAGAAAAACACTTACACTTAAAAAGCAAAGCTTGCCTAAATAAGAAGAAAAATATGGTAGGTCAAATGTAAAGTAAGAATGAGGAAGTGTAAGAATTTATAGAGCATCTTCTGTGTTTCTCCAATAAGAAGAGGTTCTTTTGTGTCCTAGAAGAGAGGGGAATGTGTGGTACCACATGAAAATGACAGAGCAAAAGGGATACTCAAGGAATAAAGCTAAGTACCAATTAAATAGGAATTCTTGTCTTGGGTCTTCTCTGAAAGGTACTTAGAAAAGTCTTGGTCACAAGTCATCTGGGAACAGGTAGATTGGAGGAATGTGGCTAAGTAGAACTCATTAAACACTGAGTTTGGAAACAATGCCACATGAGGATATTTAAAATTAGCAAATGATGAGGTGGCCAGCGCAAACATCAAGTGCAGACAGTGTCTGCTAATATACTGTTCATTTGTAGCTGTTAGCAGTGATCTCTGTGACCAGTTGCTAGAGGAGAAGTACATAGACGAGCTTGCTGTTCCCCTTGGGAGCTAAGAGAGGTAGAGAAAAGGCAGGTTGTTGAATTGGAGAAGACAATCTGAATAAATCCAGCAAACACAGACAACCCAAGGTAACATTCAGGAATCAGAGTAAGATTTAGCCAGGCTGAGAAGAGAAAGGGATGATAGCCAGAGAAAGGGAGTGCATGGTTCAAACAGGGGCCATTTGCCCATGCCCAGCTGGTTCACAACAGAATAACTAGACAGAGGATAACCATAGGAGAGGTATCGCTTTCATCTTATGCGGAAGCACATGATCCAGTACTTGAACTGAGAGTGAACTGGGATCCTCATTCTGCTTTGCTAAGAGCCCAACATCCTGAAATGAAACAGCAAATACAAGCAAGCCCATACCATTGGCATCAAAATAAAGTTCAATAAAAATATAAGCAGAAAAAAGGGTTTGACACCAATGAGATGCATCTCAAGGGGGAAAAAGTTAAATAATGAAAGTTCTAACATGTTAAAAGCACCCAGACAACACCTTGCTGTGCTGGCTTCAGGTTGTAAATTGAAGATTACAAAAGCTTGGGACTCACTGTTTGATGCTTTGAGAGACAGAATGAGAAGTGCCTTCTATTTTTGATCAGGGACAAGGGAAATGTGTGTCAATCTCTGTGTGAAGATGAAGAATACACTGAGACATCCAGAAAAAAACATGTAACACCAGTGACATTTAAAACTGTTCTTTTTCTGTGCCTAAGTACACGCTGGTGACCTCCTGGGTTTCCTGATAGCAGCAGAGCAGTCATACCCTCTCCATATCAGATCAATTCCTCTGTTGCACTCACCTAGGAACTGTGAAGATCCAGGGTCAGTAGCTAACAATAGCCTTAGACTCATTGCTTGAGTCACAAATAAGTAGAATTTTGAATCATCTCTTACTTATTTTTTTTTCTTTTTACTCCTCCTTCTCACTCAGAGAGTACTTGTCTTAATCACAAGAAGGAACCTCCATTCTCTGCTGAGTCAGATGCAGAAATCCAGCTCCTTCTCAACTTTGTAGCATGCAGTTCTAGGTGGACTTGAACATGAGCAATGGACTAATCCTGTGAATCTCCACAACCCACAGCAGACACAGCCTCCATGTAAAACAGAGAGGAGTGGTGTCTCCACCCAACTCCAGTTCAGAAGTCTTCATTTTGTGGCCTCTTTCACCAACCACATTTCTTTAAACTTAATCAGGGCTAACCCTTCTCTAATTAGACTCGGATAGGCTACTTGAGCACTGGAAACAGATTCAGAAAGAATCCAGGGCTGTATGTAAATAACTGATTATGATCTCCCAGGGTGACTGGGGACCCACACATGCTTGTGCACACACCTTAGAGATCCTGGGTTATATACTAGTACATACTACTTCTTATCCTCTATTCATTTGATGAGTAAACATTCCTGAGGGGAAAGGAAGGAATCTTTTTGGGGTTCTCCCCTAATACCAACTGCCCCTGACAAGCCCTTGGGGTAACCACTGGTCAGTTACCATGTCCTGTGGATTTCTCCCATAGTTGCTCAATGAGGTACAAATTCTGCCTTCCTACCCCAATGATACTGCTCACAATGATCCAGTCACCATGATCTTCCATTTTGGCAAATCCTTTAATTTTCAGAGTTTTACTAGATGATCAGTAACCAGGAGTAATACACTTTTCTCTTGACTTCTCTTAGGTGTTTGTGTGGCTTCATCTTTGTGTTATAACTCTTAAGGTTTTAATGTATTACTCTGTCTTTCCTTAAATATAAATCTATTTTATCCCCACCATCATATTTCATTTCCCATTCATAATTTCAGCTGTTTGGATTCCTTTTTTCTTTGATTAACTTAGCTAGAGATTTACTTATTAGTTGTTTTTTCCCAAACAACCAACTCAGGTTTATTTTCATCCCATCATCTATTTTCTGGTGTATTAATTATTGCTTTAATAATTTAGTATTTCTGTCTTCTAATTTTCTTAAAGTTCCTTTATTGTACTTTCCCTAATTTCTTTATATTTTTTCTTTGTTCTTTAATAATGAAAGCATTGAATGCCATAGATTCTTCTCTGAGTGCAGAAGAATATATTTCTTTACTTTTATCTTCTCCAGTTTTTTATAGTTGTGTTTTAAACTCAATTTGTACAAATGCAAAGCCATTTCATATTTCTCTTCTTGTCTGATTAAGAAGAAAATTACATCTTTAAAAAAAAGAATTCAGTATGCCTCAAACTCATTTCTGCTTTTGCTAACATAATTTGGAGATGCAGGTACAGGTCATTGTCTTGATTGTTCAGGTTTTATATTATGTTTTCTATTTTCAGTGATCACCACTAGGCCTTCTATAATAAAGCTTCTCCATTCTTACTATCTTAACTTTTCTTTATTTTTATCACAGTTTGAGTAGATCTTTGAAGATTTTTGTCAAAGTTCCTGGGTGGTATATTTTCTCAGTTCATGAATATGCAGAAAAGCTCTTCAATTTTCTTCATATGAGACAGACCACCTTGATGGGAATAAAAATCTAAGTCACAATCCTAACCTCAAAACTCTAAACTTCTACTGTCCAATATATAGGCACTAACCACATGGGATTATTTACATTTAAGTTAATTAAAATTAAATAAAATGAAAATTTCAGCTCACTAGGCACAATACCGACATATGGCTAATGGCCACCACACTCTATAGCACAGATATAGAGCAGTTCTATTATCACAGGGAGTGCTACTGGACAGTATTAAGGCTAGACATTGATCCACTGCCTTCTAGAATTCAGAGAAGGTTGAAAATGCCTGTCTTTTACTCATTTATAGAATAAATTTTTTCTACCTACAGTTTATAGAATTTTTAAATGTCACTTTGTAATTATGTAGATTTCAGTTTAGAATATCAATTTGCACATGCAAAATGGTCTCAGTTCAGGAAAACTTTCTTCAATTACATCTTTAGAAATTGTTTTCTTTCCTCCCGCAATTCTAGCTTCTTCGGTTTGGGTTTCTGTGTCCTGTCCTTTTTTTCTTATATCATTTTCACCTTTGTTTCTTATTTTACCTTTTCAGGAAAGGTTCTCAAGTTAATCCTTCACAAAAATGAGTTTATTTCCTGTGTACCAAATTAAGTTTTGTGGGTTTTTTTCTGTAACTATATACATATATATATTTTAATCTCACCGTTGTTTTATTAGTTCTTATAATTCCTTCTCATCAGATTCATCTACTTCTTGATCTCATCCTGCTGTCTGTTATTCTTTCTCTTTATTACTTTTACTTCCTGTTTCATAGAGGCTATATTTTCTTCATTTTAACTGGGAATTCCAAACAATGGTTGGAACTTTTTTTTCCAGGATCCTTCAATTGCTCATTTTCAGTGATAAGCAGTCTCTGTTCTTTCAAGTCTTCAGCATGACCCTTTTTTTCCACTATTTTTCCCATGGGCTCTATATTTGTATAGTTATCCTTAAATAAGATAAGAACAATAAAAAGCTTGTATTTAACTATAAGAGATTGCCTTTTGCTCACCTCTTTTTCCTTGTTAGCTGCAAATATCTAAATCTCCAGCTGGAATCCTGGGTGATAATGTTCACTGTCCGAAGTCCAATTCCAGGTTTTAACAGTCTCCTTCCTTATCCCCCACTACTTTGTGGTGACCCCACCTCCTAAGGTGTAACAAGACACTGGCCACAATTCCTTACAGGCCCATGGTTTCCTAGGTCTTGCTCCTCTAAATGATCGGAAGGGTAGCAGTCAGCTTGGGCAATGCTCAGGAAGTTTCCAGAAGCAGCAACTGTGTTGTGGAGCTGTGCCTCCACAATGTCTGGCAGGAGCAAGCTCTGGTCTTCTGTCTCATGACTCATCTCTTCTTTCTGTTCACTGGTTCTGAGAAGGTGAATTAATTAGCAGATATCTGTAAAGAAAGGACTCATGCTCACTAGCATCATTAATTCTCCAAAAATTAATTGCTGAGGTCAATTCTTCAACCTTCATTGGCATTGAAGGAACTTTCCTTTCAAACAGTAGCTGGATATTGACAAAAGCCACATACAAGCATTTGGAAAAGCTGGAAAAGTGTCAAATATTCTCAGCATACATGTTTATGGTGTAAATATGGAGGTGTTTACCAAAAAGTCACATATTTCTTTGTCTTCTGTGCTCTCCAGCTTCCTCCCCTCATTCTCTGTTTCCATGCTCCTCAGCCAAGTTTGCTAATGGACTGAATGGCAAATTCCACTAGAGGTGTAAGGTCCTATCATTGCACACTCTTTTTATTCATGCACAGTAGTAAAAAATGCAGGGTCTGGAGTCAAACTAAGTTCTAAATCACAGCTCATGTTTCACTAGTCTGCCCAGGTTCCTTAACTTCCTGGTCTTAGTTTTTTATCTATAAAATGGGGATACTAACAGGCCTGCCTTCAGAGGCCAGATGTCAGACCATGAGATAATACAGGTCAGAATAATGCCTAGAAAACTATGAGCAATCAATCAGTATTAGTTACTCTTGTTATTATGTTGTGAGACAAGTACTTTTTTCCTAGAAAATATATTCAGTGACTATTTAGTCAAGTATGCTTTCATTCAAGCAGTTATGATGGACTACTTGAAATAATGCTAGTGATCCAGGGTCATACATTTCTCAGCAGTGAGACCATGACACTTTTTATTTTTCCGTTGATGCACTAGAAAATAGAAAATAAGAGCTCCAACTTTGAAACCAGTTGAATACAAAAGCCTCTCACTGGGACCATAATCATTATTTTATTTTAAATCATAAAAAAATTAAAGACAAGGAAAAATACCTTCCAATACTGACATCACATTCCTTGAACACACTGTAATTTTTTCCTTTTCTTTTGAATAAAATAACAAGTATTATGTTAATCTACCCAAAGACAACCTGGAATGTGCACTTCATGGGGAACGGCATTGCCAATGTTTGATCAGGATAGCAGGAAGCACACATCCTGCCACTCCGCTCCCAAAATAGAAAACCTATTTAGCACTTTGTAAAACATGCTAAATGAAGTTTGCTCTCTCCTGCAGATAGAGATTTTACTTCATTTTGTGCCAGCGAAATTTTTGAAAATTGCATGAGGAGAGAGCAATTTTTGGCACTTTGGCTAGGAGTACAAAATGTTAGCAAATGGTGCTGAAAGGATCTTAAGTGTAATGTTGGAATAATATTCACACAACACTGCCCGCATCTTCATTTTTAACCTATTTACATATTCACAGGAAAAAAATGCTTAGCAGTTATTTGTCTAAATGGGCCTATTTATGGGGGAAATGGCATTCACAATTTTTGAATGCATTAGTCAAGAAGGTTGCTGTGAATAACAATTCATAAAGAAAAATATAATTTCAGCTATCATAGAAGAATGTGAAAGGATATAGGTGGAAGAATTCTGGACATCAGTGTTAACTCTGGACACAGAAAGGAAAGGAAAAGGAAAGGAAGAGAGAACCTCAGACTGGAAATTTCCACAGAGTGAGTAAGTGGACATTAAGAGAGCCACTAAAAAGATTGAACAGGACTGACAGAATTTCCAGAGTTCTAACAGGGCTCTCTTAATTTGTGACCATTTGATCAGTACAGAAGTCTCTCTACAATGGAAGTATGCTATCCATCTGCATAAAATACATATCATTACATTCATAATATACTTAACAGCTATCTTCCATGTCTATGGCACAGCAATAAAAACTGTGGCATATATGTAGAAGACTCTATATATTTCTAACCCACAAAGAGATAATAATCAAGTTAGAGAGTGAATGCTGTATTCATGAAACACCAAACGAATACTTAGGAGATACAGAGAAGTGCCAACTTCTGGCACAGATTGGCTTCTCCAAAAGCAGATGCTGAGATTTTGGGAATCTCTGCCTGTGGAAAGAAGGTGAAGGAAGTAGGATTGAGCAGGGGTCAACTGCAATTATTTTTGCCTGTCAGGTTTTTTGCAGAATACTGCAGGTAGAACTATAATTCAGGCCTGATCAAAGCCTTGGCCTATCCAATGGGGGGGACTAAAACTCATATTGGCCCTCAGAGTGGTCCTACATTAGGCACCAAAATGGTGAGTTTTATTAGCCCTGCCTGGATCAGTCATTGGATGTGGAAAAATCTTAAAGGGGTCTAACCTCCATAAAGATGCGTCTCAGCAGTTGAGGTGGGGCTCTTCAGGAGCTGAGAACTGAAGACTCTGCTTGTGGCCCTCCTCAATGTTGGAGAGCAGCACATCTCAAGGGAGGCTCTGGGCAGTGCAGCTTCACGTTTACCATAATTCATTTGTGAGGCTCTTTGAGGACTTCTAATTAAAGCATCCATTAATGAAGGTGAATTGATTTTTAGTAGAGAGATCTAACAATGGACTCATGTATCCATATGTTGTAGTGTAGAGATAGCTTGTTAACTAATGTTTTTATTTAAATTAGAGGTTAGAAAACTAAGATAATTTTTTGAGTACAACAAAATATTCAGATAAAAATATTCTCCAAACTATGAAAAAGTCACAAAATCATAAAAAAAAAAAAAGATTTTCTGGTCAATGGTAGCTGCTTGGTTATACAATAAAAATATCACAAACAAAGCTGTGAGTTTTCTCCTGAGGAAAGAGGTCACCAAATCTCCACACTCAATCATCTTTCTGGCCTTTAGTGAAACATACAGTTGGTCCAGTATTGTGAGAGCAGTTAGTTTTATCTTTTGTAATGTAAGATGGCCAATCCCAACCAACTCTGAAGATGGCCAACTTGGTGCCATAGAAATGCCCATATCCTTTTTCTTTTTTTAAATCTTCACCAAAAAAAAAGTTTTTAGAGAGAGAAATGGGGGAACAGGAGAGAGAGAGAGAGAGAGAGAGAGAGAGAGAGAGAGAGAGACCACTGTGAGAGAGAAAAATCAATTGTTGCCTCCCGTAGGGTCCCTGACCAGGGACAGAACCCACATCCTAGGTATATGCCCTGACCAGGAATCACACCTGCAACCTTTTGTTGTATGGGATACTGCTCTAACCGACTGAGCCACCCAGCCAGGGCTACCCATACCCTTTTTAATCACATCCAGCTCTATCCTGCATGAAGGCAATACCAAGAGCACACATGTAAGTGGAGCTTCTGCAGATCACTCTGTGCCATATATTCCATTGTACCATTTGGCCCCAGTGTTCATTCCTTAAGAAGAGTCAGATTCAACTAAAATTGTACCAAGTACTAATCCCGTGTCCTCTCACAACTGCCTGCTTTGATACCACCAGCACTGTGTGTAGTAAATAGTATTCCTATTTCCAATTTTCAGATGAGGAGACCGAAGATGAAAAACGTTTGGAGATCTAAATTTAAAATTGTTGGGGTTTTTGTGTGCGTGTGTGTGTGTTTTGGGTTTTTTGTTTGTTTGTTTGTTTTTTTGGTAAACAGTAGATAGATTTGAACATAGAACTGTGACTCCAAATCCATCCTTTTTTCCATTATGTATCTGATCCATCTTCCTAACATGGTCCATCCTGTGTGTTTTCTGTAGTCTGGCAGTTCCATGAAATATTACTAATATTTCCAAAAAAATATTCTGTGGTCAAACAAATTTGGAAATCACTCAACTAAACAAAGTTAGAGTTTTTGTAAGCACAGGAAGTCTCGAACATGTTCATGCTAATGTGCATTGTGAATCTATAAACAGCTCAGAGGCAGAGGTTTCTATAACTGACTGGACCACAAAAATATTTTTCCTATGGTCATCATGCAAAACTAAGGATCCACAAAACAAACGGTGGGACACTCTGCTACACAAGACTCCGCGCAGTCCTCATTCACCAGCTGTCAGAAAGTCCTCACTGGCCTGGCATGTTACATTACTGCCAAGCTGGTGAGAAGATTCCAACCTCCTAGGCAAGCTCTGCAGGCAGTGAGGGAGACACCTTGCCGGCGAGTCCTACATCCGACTGGGTTGTGCTGATCCGTTGCCAGGAGGCACAGCCATTTGGGGAGACTGAGTTCAGGACTTTTCTGACAGCTTTCCCATGAAAGGATAGAAAGATTTCAAATATTGAAGAAAAACAACAACAATTGTAACAATAACAACACTGTAGGGTTGTTCTGAAAGGCATTACTTAGAATTCCAATGAGAACCACTGTTTTCTAAATAAAAAACAAATGGAAGGACTCATACACTCAGAACTACACACACACTCAAAACTACAAATAAGATGTAATATTCTCACCATGTAAAAAACTGGCCTGACAGCTATAATCATTTCAAAATACATAAATTTCTGGTTTGTTTGTTTTCTCTATTTTTTAGGGAATGACCTGTTTTTAATTTTTTGGTATAAAGTTATTCTCATCCATGCAATTTGATAGCAATTGCTTCCCAGAGTTAGTCTGGCAGTAAGTTTGCCTCTACGGTGTGTTCAGGTGTGAGGTTCTAGGGTTTATGTTTCCATTTGAGTGTTGCCTTTGGACTTCAATGCCTCTGGGTTACTAGGACTGAGAGGGAAGCAGTTACTCATGGAGAAAAATGAAAGGTGGGTGGGATGAATAACAGCAAAGTCAGGAATCTAAGATGCCACAGTCTCCAGGTCCATCAGAAGAACAGCATCAAGCAGCATGTGGGTGGCAAGTCAAGAATTGGTTTTTATTAGTATTGCCATAAATTTCCTAAACCTCGAAGGAAATGTCACCTCTGTGGCCACAGTGGTAATAAACTAGGAATCAAGAGAACGTAAAATTCCACACTGGAAAAGGTGTTAGGCTCTTCCTTTAAGAATCCTATTTTAAAAACTATTTTATATACTAAAATTGTACCAAGTACTAATCCTGTGTCCTCTCGCAACTGCCTGCTTTGATACCACCAGCACTGTGTGTAGTAAATAGTATTCCTATTTCCAATTTTCAGATGAGGAGACCAAAGATGAAAAAGGTTTGGAGATCTAAATTTAAAATTGTTGGGGTTTTTGTGTGCGTGTGTGTGTGTGTGTGTGTGTGTGTGTGTGTGTGTTTGGGGTTTTTTGTTTGTTTGTTTGTTTGTTTGTTTGGTAAACAGCAGATAGATTTGAACATAGAACTGTGACTCCAAATCCATCCTTTTTTCCATTATGTATCTGATCCATCTTCCTAACATGGTCCATCCTGTGTGTTTTCTGTAGTCTGGCAGTTCCATGAAATATTACTAATATTTCCAAAAAAATATTCTGTGGTCAAACAAATTTGGAAATCACTCAACTAAACAAAGTTAGAGTTTTTGTAAGCACAGGAAGTCTCGAACATGTTCATGCTAATGTGCATTGTGAATCTATAAACAGCTCAGAGGCAGAGGTTTCTATAACTGACTGGACCACAAAAATATTTTTCCTATGGTCATCATGCAAAACTAAGGATCCACAAAACAAACGGTGGGACACTCTGCTACACAAGACTCCGCGCAGTCCTCATTCACCAGCTGTCAGAAAGTCCTCACTGGCCTGGCATGTTACATTACTGCCAAGCTGGTGAGAAGATTCCAACCTCCTAGGCAAGCTCTGCAGGCAGTGAGGGAGACACCTTGCCGGCGAGTCCTACATCCGACTGGGTTGTGCTGATCCGTTGCCAGGAGGCACAGCCATTTGGGGAGACTGAGTTCAGGACTCTTCTGACAGCTTTCCCATGAAAGGATAGAAAGATTTCAAATATTGAAGAAAAACAACAACAATTGTAACAATAACAACACTGTAGGGTTGTTCTGAAAGGCATTACTTAGAATTCCAATGAGAACCACTGTTTTCTAAATAAAAAACAAATGGAAGGACTCATACACTCAGAACTACACACACACTCAAAACTACAAATAAGATGTAATATTCTCACCATGTAAAAAACTGGCCTGACAGCTATAATCATTTCAAAATACATAAATTTCTGGTTTGTTTGTTTTCTCTATTTTTTAGGGAATGACCTGTTTTTAATTTTTTGGTATAAAGTTATTCTCATCCATGCAATTTGATAGCAATTGCTTCCCAGAGTTAGTCTGGCAGTAAGTTTGCCTCTACGGTGTGTTCAGGTGTGAGGTTCTAGGGTTTATGTTTCCATTTGAGTGTTGCCTTTGGACTTCAATGCCTCTGGGTTACTAGGACTGAGAGGGAAGCAGTTACTCATGGAGAAAAATGAAAGGTGGGTGGGATGAATAACAGCAAAGTCAGGAATCTAAGATGCCACAGTCTCCAGGTCCATCAGAAGAACAGCATCAAGCAGCATGTGGGTGGCAAGTCAAGAATTGGTTTTTATTAGTATTGCCATAAATTTCCTAAACCTCGAAGGAAATGTCACCTCTGTGGCCACAGTGGTAATAAACTAGGAATCAAGAGAACGTAAAATTCCACACTGGAAAAGGTGTTAGGCTCTTCCTTTAAGAATCCTATTTTAAAAACTATTTTATATATATATATACCATAGACATAGTCAAGAATCAGATCATAGTGGAAGCCAGAGTCTCTGCTCATGAATAATAACTCTTATGATCATCAAGACTAAAAAAGAAGCTTCAACATGATGAAGAATAAGATGACAAAAGGGTTTTACGATGCAAAAAGATGGGTCAAGAGTCTCAGCTCCTGGCCTTTGGTTTCCCAAACCTCCTAGTCCCCACTCCCTTAACCAAAGTACCCCATTCCTACTGCCTAAGCATTCTTCTCTCCCAGCTTGGCTCACCTCCCCAAGCTTCACTCCCTTGCCTGACCATCACTGCTTCCACCAAATTCCCTCTTGCTGCTTCTGATATACTGAACACATCAACCCCCACCCCATCCTGACTTCCCAAGCCCACCTGGTCTGTCACTGACCATCCAAATCCTAGCATGACAGTTTAATCCCCATGTCCATCCTCCCCTGGCCTAATTAATTTTGCATTTAAGCAGCTTCCATGAAAAATTATGCTTTCTTTAGTCTTCAAGAGTCAGTTTAGACTTAGTAAAATAAAAGCAGGATTCTTTCATCTAAGTGCAGGATTAGTGTTTAGAAATCTATCTTTATACATCAAAAATAATCTATATTTATTTAGTTAGTGATGTTAGATGAATTGGAAAAAATAACCCCTGAATCCCATAAAATCTGTGAGAATGGGATGAACAGAATGCCATACTTTAGCACTTTTAACATACACGTTCTTCAACTGTAGGGGCTGATGTAGCCCAGATGAGGAATGCACATGTTATAAATATATTACATATAAAAATAAATTTTAAAAAATATAAAATATATAAGTTGGGCTTATTTATAAGTTGGGTGAATTTATAAATTGGGCTGTAGCTGTGACTACAAAAATATGCAGTCCACAGTATAAAATTGTGATTATATACCTTAAAGAAATATTGTCTTTAAGCCCTGAAAAATATGAAACATCTGTTATTCATCTCCACAGAGACAAGAAAGTTAAATGGCAGGAAGAAAATTTAAATTGGATGCATAGAAGAATAGCGAGAATGGTTAAACCAAGGAGCAGGTTAGAACAACCTTTCCATCTCACCAATGACAGGAACATTTTTCCTTAGATGACTTTAGAAATGTCACTTATAGAGTTGAAGCTATCTCAGGGCCATGGAGATGATTCTAAATTGGGGTTGGCTTATACTTGTAGGGGCTGTATTTCAAATGGAAATTTCCACTGCAGACAGAGATGCATCTTAGGAAAAAGGTACTTACTGAGATGAATGAACGTCACAAAACTAAATCTCAGACATCTTTCCGTTGTGACCCTATATGTTAGCATTTTTATCAGGCTTTGATGCCACTCTTTCATAGTTTGGCTCAGGTTATATCTACTCTAAACTAAGTACAGGAGGGATCAAAATCTAGGGAAAGGAGAACCATCTCTCGTGAGTCCCATCTCTTGTGAGAGGGGAGCTCCCAGCTTCCCCACTCACTGCTGAAATCAAACAAGGAACTGCAAATTCTTTAGGGCCACACCTCTAGTGGGTTTTCTCAGTTGGCTGGAAAACCTCAAAGGTAAGGATTTAATTAGGAATTTAACTTTGGCTTCGAAAAAGAAGTCACGATATCTAGGTATTTCAAACAAGGGAGAAGTCAAGCCACTCACAAAAGAGTTTCCTGCTGAAAATTCTTTAGTGGCAAGCAATGTGTCTCACTAATTGGGGTGATGGCCAAGAGGACCGTCAATGGCCAGCCCTTTGCCCAGGGTGGCTGCTTCTACTAGGAATGGCAATATGCCCTTTTTGTGCACTCTGAAAGGCGCCCTATGGGGAGGCCTGAGGAGCTACTGGCCGCCTTTGTGGAGAGGGCAGGTCTGGGCAAGCCTCCGGCCAGCAGGGCTCAGCAGCCACCTGCTGACAGGGCCTTTCTTCCTCATAAACTAGTCCAGGGGATTCCATTAGAGAAAGTGCTGCTTCAAGCAAGCCGTGGCCACCTTTAATGATTTCCAGGGAAGGAAATGAGTCTCCCAAATCAATTATGACACTCAATTAGGTTATTTAGGCTGATGGATCCCAAGTGAAATCAGAGGATGCTATGTGTGGTTCAATGGAGTGCAACACTCCTGGCTTCAGGGCCCAGGGATTGCCATGTTAGCATTTTGCTAATACTCCCTTTGTACCTTTGTAAATACAATGATTGGTGCCAGCCCAGTCCTGGGCACATAGTGGACACCCACTAAAAAAAGGCTCAGTATAAATCTCAATGCCTGTCTTTTCTCTGGGTTTGGTTAGTATCTAAGCACCACTTGGGTGGCCAGAAATGCTTGATGTACATATTTTACATAATAAAAAATGCTGAACATCTCTAATGTAGTCCTTTCATTTCTTTATTGATTCAAATGGTTAAACCACGTGGATGTTTTTCAACAGTAAAAACTTGTTCTTATGTGAACACATGCCCTCTAAGAAAGAGAGCGTGTAAAAAGAAGTAAAGGTTAAATTCATATGTAATTCCTAGGAGACAGGACCCATAAGTTGTCTCTGTGTTAGACAGTGATCCAGAAATGGGGCAGAGTCTCTGTGTATAAGTGTGGTTGAAGAGACCAGCTTATCAACAAGCTGGTGTTTCCTAAAGCAAAATGGGCTTTCCCTAATGCACAACATGAAGAGTCTCTGTTGTCCTAAAGCCCTTTTGGACTCCCTCCCCCTGCCTCGGGTCCTGACACTGAGCCCTGCTACCAAAGGTCTTATCATTTCATGGGTGCTCTGATTGGTGGAAAGCACCCAGCTAAGGGTGCAACAAAGTGACTAAAACCCACCCTGAGCTCCTCTCTCCACGCCATGTTCTCTGCTCACTAAATCAAATACCCCATATCCTCCTGAAGGGGTCGCTCTTTTCTAATTTGCACAAAGGTACCATTCCATCTAGCAGAGGCCTGGTAGCTGTGCCTAGTTGCATCAGTGTAGCTGTCTCTGACCCACTTCTAACAATACAGCAATTTTATTAAAAATGGTTGGTAGTGGACACAGACACCAGGGAGGTGAGGGCATGTGCGGGGGGAGGAGGGAGGCAATGGGGGGATAAGGACACATATGTAATACCTTAATCAATAAAGAAAGAAAAAAATGGTCGGTAGGCCCTCGCCAGTGTGGTTCAGTTGGTTGGGTGTCATCTCCTGAGTTGGTTGGGCATTGTTTCCTGCACCGAATGGTTTCAGGTTGGATTCCTAGTCAGGGCACATGCCCAGGTTGCAGGCTCAATCCCCAGTAGGGGGCGAGCAGGAGGCAGCCAATCAATGATTCTCTCTCATCATTGATGTCTCTATCTTTCTCTCCCTCTCCCTTCTCTGAAATCAATAAAAATATTTAAAAATAAATAAATAAAATCCAACTCTATGTTACTTATAAGCAGTACAATAAAAACATACCTAATGACATGGAACAACGTAAAATGAAAGTATAAGAAAAAGAAAACTATGTTTCACCATGCAAATACTAATTAAAAGAGTTGGAATAGTCATAATAATAGAGAATGAGATAGAGTTTGAGACAAAAAAACAACAACACATTCTTATGGCTAGAGAGCATCCCAACATAATGACAAAAGTTTCAACTCCCAAGGAAGATATAATAGTTCTAAAATTGCATATCTATATATATAAAAGCCTAAAATACCAAACAACCATTTGACTAGTTGCTATTATGCGCACTGACCACCAGGGGGCAGATTCTCAACACAGGAGCTGCCCCCTGGTGGTCAGTGCATTCCCACAGTGGGAGCGCCGCTCAGCTGACTGACGGGCACCAGACGCCAGGCTCATGGCTGGCAAGCGCAGTTGCGGTGGCGCGAGCCTCTCCCACCTCCACAGAAGCGTGCTACTGAACTGCAGTGGCAGCAGGCGCAGTGGGGCCAGGATGAGCAGGATAAGCAGGAGTGGCACCCAGCCTGGGCTCCTCCCTGGCCACCTGCCACTCATGCACTACTACATCCCCTGGGGGTCCAAGATTGCGAGAGGGTGCAGGCCAGGCTGAGGGGCCCCACCGGTGCACGAATCTGTGCACCGGGCCTCTAGTAACTAATAAAATAGCTTCAAATGATATAAATCTAAAGTTGATAGAACCATAGAGAGAAATGAACAAATCCTTTCTCTGAGTGGGAAATTTAGACACACCTCTTTCCATTTTTGATAGGACTAAGAGATGAAAAGGAAAAAAGAACTAGTAGAGATATAGTTGCACTTCGTTGTGCAATAACTTTATTTTTTTTTAAATCAGAAATATGAATAACTGCCACTCTGAACATAAGGACTTGATCTAATCCCAGTAAAAAGGAAAGGAACTTAATGTTTTATCTAGCTGAGAAGCCTCATGGTGGTTGTATAATTTACACTAGGCATTTAAAAATTTTTAAACTATTTAGAGATCTACTATATTACTAACTCAATTTCATCCACTGATCTAGTGAAACCAACATACTTATTAACAGATGATTTGGATAACATAATTCATAAATTTGATTTAACAAACATGTAGAGAAATCTGAATCTAATAACTTAAAAAAATATATTTTTCCAAAGAACTCATGAAATATTTATGAAAACTGATCAAATATAGGCAATAGAGTAATTATTAAGAAGTTTCTAACAAATGATACCTGACCACCACAGAATTAAATTTAAAATCAATACATAAAAGTAAAAATTCAATTGCATGTTTATACTGTATACAGAAATACAAAAATGTAATTACCAAAAAAGTTATTCTATTTCATTTCAAAGGAACCTAGGGATAAATAATACTAGCAGCAAATACTTACATATTTTTTATCATTTCTCAGACATGTTCCTATTTGCTTTACATATTAATTTATTTACTGTTAACAATAGCCCTTTGAAGTAAGCATAATTATTATCCCCATTTTAAAGATGAAGAAACTGAGGCACTGAGAGGTTACATAAGTTTACACAACTGCGTAAATGGCAGGATTCAAACCCAGTCCTTGCAGTGCCAGATTTCGTATTCTTTTTTTTTTTTTTAAATATATTTTATTGACATTCCACAGAGAGGAAGGGAGAGAGATAGAGAGCTAGAAACATCGATGAGAGAGAAACATCGATCAGCTGCCTCCCGCACATCTCCCACTGGGGATGTGCCTGCAACCCAGGTACATGCCCTTGACCGGAATCGAACCCGGGACCCCTCAGTCCGCAGGCCGACGCTTTATCCACTGAGCCAAACCGGTTTCGGCCAGATTTCGTATTCTTAGCCCTTACTCTTAACTACTTCTCAAAAGACATGAAAGATTTTTCTGGGGAAACCCACAAAGCTTTATTGAAAGACATTCAGACCTAATAAATCAATGGAAATGCCACATTCCTGATTAGAAGGAATCCAAATCATTAAGATATCAATTCTCCCCCCAATTTTTTCCTTAAATTCAATGCAATTTCAATCAAATCTGAACAAGTTGCTTCTAGGAATTCAACAGAGTGATGCTAAAATTTATATTAAAAGAACAAACAGTCAATGCTAAGATATTCCTGGAGAAGAAAAATAAGATGAGATAACTTGCCCCATCAGATATAAAGACTTATTATATACTGCATTAATGTGGTGCTGGCACAGAAATAGATCAATTTGACCAAAGGAACTGAACTTAACTTCTGCTGTCACTTTGCTGCTACCATCTACTTGGCTACACAGAGCTTACAACTTGTGGAACAACTGTTCCCTCAGAAATGATGAATAATTTTTGGTGAATAATTTTTACCTTTATCCTCAAAGGTAGTCAGACACCAATTCCTGCAATTCTAATTAAGTCTATTGGTATAGTTAATGTGGCCAGTTCCAATTTAGAATATGGAACTCCAAGGCTCTTATACAGAGGGTGCCATATAATTTTTTGGCCAAATCAGGATACCTTTGAGAATGAGAGGGAACACTATTTTTAATTAAATTATACCTGTCAGACCAGGACAGTCATCCTACTTTCATTCAATTCTGTGATCTTTTAATAATCAGTCTGCTCTATCAGTTATGTCAATGATTTCTAGGCCAAATGATACCTTTAAAAATTATTGGTCAGGATGATTTAAAGATCACAATACATATCTTTTTATGACAAGTCCACCTTGACCATTACACTAACTAGTCAACAACCATGGTCGAGGTGTGATACTTGAGACAATCACTCTGCCCATAAAGCATGGGCAGTGGGATTAGAATATTGGATATTCTAATATTCAAATCCCTTCTCCGTCCCATGTATCCTTGTGACTCTGGGTCTGAGTCTCAATTTCCACATTTATAAAATGTAAAACCTATATTTCAGGGCTGTAGTAAAGAATGAACAAGGTAAATATAAAAAGCATACGTAACTCGCAGCCCATAGTAGGTACTAAATAAAGAGTAGATGCACTATAGTTATTATTTATATTAACATGATGATTCTTATTACCTGGTACCACTGGTTTCAATGGAATAGTAATGCTTTACTCTTTCAAAAACAGTTTGAATGTTTCCACTGAAACCCATTTTTTGAGCCTTAACCCTAAAGAAGTATAGCCCAATCCCCGTGATGCCTAAGGTTTGCTTCCAGAACTTCAGACTAGTGCCCAGAGACAAAACCCGCTTCTGCTATGCTCTGCCTCCGGAAGAACTACGCGTTTTCTCAATGCAAAGCCTATACCCACCCATTCAGATCCCTGCAGAACACTCACCTTGGGGTATTTCCCGATCACTGTGTGGCCCCCAAGAAGTATGCTTTCTGTCTCCAAGTCTCCAATCCTCTCCTCCCTGGCCCATCTTGCTATATCCATGGCAAACCATATGATGACCTCTGCCAAATAAAAAGCATAATGTTAATACATTGATTTGTTCATCATAAACTCAACACAATTGGTTTAAAAATTTGGGCTCCAGGTTGAGGCAAACCTTCCCAGTTTCCTAAAAGGGACCCCAGCCTAACCCAAAGCCACAAACATGTTGGGGCCAGAACCCTCACTTATACCATCGTTGCATAATCAACATAGATAAAGAAGCATAATTCCCTTGAAAGATTTTCAAGGTCCTCCTTAAAGTGTGTTTCCCTCACTACTGTGGTTCTAAACTATGGCCACGGCCTCAAGACCAAATTACAGCCTTTGGCAGCCGGTTTCAGTCTGGTGGTTACAGCAATGAATTTGGAGTCAAGAATCCTGGAGTCTCAGCCAACTATTCTCTGGGTAACCACAAGCAAGTAAGCTGCCCTTGTCTCAGTTTTTCTATCAGTCAAATGGGGTAATTTTTCCTTTATTCCAGCTACTTCAAAGGCACATGTCATGACAATTACCCCATGGCCACAGTAAACCTGGAACTTTGCACGCAGTAACAAAGCTATTGTCAGCTTTTTTCCTTCAAAGTATAATTTAATCTTAGGATACTTTAGGGTTTGGATGTCTGAATGTTGTAGCTGGAGGTCCATTCAGGGTGTTTTTTTTCTCTAGGGTTACTGAGCCACATACCCAATTGCCTTAGTTCTGGCGATGGAGGCAGCAGCATCTTCCAAAACATTAAACTGAAAAGCCTGTGTTCAGCTCAAGAGAACAGCATTGCTAAACCACACTGGTGGCTTTCTTTAGTCCCAAGTGCTCAGGCTTCCCCATAATAGAAGCATCTGGCACCATTTGAAAAATATTCTAAAGAATATAGGTAAGTAAGGCCTGGTGAAGATTCCCATCTCTGCTTCCTGTCCTTGTGTGACACCAATATATTTTATTATTTGCCATGTAATTATTATTTTTAGTTCTAAAGGGATCCTCTTTACCACACTCTATTTTAATGATATTTTAACACTAATAAATTCTATTAGCTCCTTGCATACAACCATTAACAGATCTGTGGAGGTGAGAATCCACTTACAAATACTACTTTCAGAGTAGCTTTACGAAAGAAATCGCTTTTTTTTTTCCACTTTGAAAATGTTTTAATACTATAGAAAGGGTAATTGTGCAGAAAGACTTAATTGTACATCATATATATCCTATCTAATAATAGAGAAACATGGTAATTAGCCATACCTCCGCTACCCTTCCCATTGGCTAATCAGGGAGATATGCAAATTAACTGCCAACCAAGATGGCGGCCGGCAGCCAGGCAGCTGA
>NW_005368341.1:3815056-3819097 GCF_000412655.1 Myotis brandtii | reverse complement strand
CCCCCTCCCCCCAGTGCACAAATTTTTGTGCACCGGGCCTCTAGTATATATATAATCTCTATTGTTAAAAGTATTACATATGTCCCCTTTTTTTCCCCATTGACCTCTTCTAGCCAGCCCCCTCCCCCACCCCAGGCCTTCACCACCCTATTGTCTATGTCCATGGGTTATGCATCTACTAGTATACATACAAATTCTTTAGTTGATTTCTTCCCACCCACCCACTCTCCCCTGCCTTCCCTCTGAGGTTCGACAGTCTGTTCCATGCTTCTATGTCTCTGGATCTATTTTGTTCATCAGATTATTTTGTTCATTAGATTCCCCATATGAGTGAGATCATGTGATACTTATTTTTCTCTGACTGGCTTACAAAATAACTTTAAGCTTTAGTTCTTATAGTTGATAAAAGTGGTAGCCATTGGAAAAAGAAGGAAATTATACAGTTAGCAAATAGGTTGTTTTCAAAAGAACTTAAAGTATTATTTATATTACTGATTTTTCCTCTTTAGTATTGTTTTGTGTGCATGTCACTTCTGAATAAGAATGTAAACTTTGATAATTTAGCAGAATATTAAAGTGTCACCACATAATGTAGATTATGAATACATTCTATCCTGTTTTCTAGAATGGTTAACTAACAACTGAGATAGAAAAAAAAACTCTTCACACCTATTCTCTCCTGCTGTAAATAAATAAAAACTATAATACTGGAGATTTTAGCTAGAGTCCACAACTTTAAACAGTGTTCCCTTATTAATGCTTAAATATATATATGTATATGTACATGTGTGTGTATATATGTGTGTGTATATATATATATACACACACTAACAAGAACTGCAAAAAGTTCTGTATTGCATATACATTTTATAGGGAAGAGTAATTCATTTTAAACCCATATTACTATTGTAACTTACTAGTAGAAAGATTAGTCATAAATTAGTCATCAATTAGATTAGTCATCAATTAGAAATTGACATCTTGTACAACTTCAAAGTCTTGTTTTGGTTCTGCCACTAACCCTCTTTGTGACTTTGGGTGAATTCCTTCAAGTTTTTGGGATTTGAATTCCTTCATCTAGTTTCCTGATAGTTATGGTTGAATTTTATCTCCCTCCTCCCCTCAAAAATAAAAAGGTATGTTGATATCCTAACTCTTAGTACCTCAGAATGTGACTTTATTTAGAAACTAGAGGCCTGGTGCATGAAATTTGTGCAGGAGCAGGGGGAGGAGTCCCTCAGCCCAGCCTGTGCCCTCTCACAATCCGGGACCCCTCAGGGGATGTCCGACTGCTGGTTTAGGCCCTAAACTGGCAGTCAGACATCCCTCTTGCAATCCGGGACCCCTTGCTCCTTACACCCACCTGCTCGCTCCTTACTGCTTGGTTCGCCACTGCGCTTGCCAACCATGAGCCCGGCTTCTGGCTGAGCAGCTCTCCAGCTATGGGAGCACACTGACCACCAGGGGGCAGCTCCTGCATTGAGCATCTGCCCCCTGGTGGTCAGTGCACATCATAGCGACTGGTTGTTCTGATCGTTCCACCATAACGGTCACTGGGCTTTTACTATATAGATTGTTTTCTTACCACCTAATGAAAGGGAAGGTGGAAAAAAACCCAACTATTGATAGCATTTGTATTTATGTTTCTTGTTCAAGTGTATTGACAGAGGCAGAAAAGAGAAGGGTAGAGATGTCAGGGACATGAGGATGGAGGAATACAAACCTATATGGATCCGGTCCTTCTGTGATCTAGTGTTTGTGTTTAAGTTAAACCTTTTGCATCATCATCTGACAGACCATAGACTGAATTTCTAACCTGAAACATTCTTTCGTCAAGCATAGAGCAGCAAAGTTCCTTAGGGAAAAGTAAACACTTCATCTATATAAAGGTTAAGTCAATGAAATTATTAAAATGGTAGAACAGGATTTGAAGGCTTAGCCTCCAAGGATGCCATCATGCCTGGCACACAGAAAGCATATGATACGCCCACTATAAATGTCTGCAGAGTACAAATCTAGCAATCTGCTCTGCGTTACTTTCTAATAAATGTCAATGAGGAGAGTGTTTATAACTTGAAATATGGGCAGGGGAGGGGGAACCCAGTAGCTCTCCTCATGGAAATACATTCTCCTTGTCGATTCCAGGAAAATGTCAGATCAGCACAACTGCTCCATGACTGCTGGTCTTCACTTCTGCATCGATTAGGCTGCATGTGCTTTGTTTTTTGGAATAAGGCACTGCATTCTTGGTGGGTTGACTTCCAATGGCTCAATAAATAGAGGCCCCACAGGTTTCTACGAATGCAATATTCACAGCTATTTTGCAGTTGTGCAAATTAAAACAGAGCAAACAATTCGATTCAAAACAATTTAGATGTCAGCAATAAGATTCAAGTCCAGCTTCAGTGTCTTCTAGTTACCTTCTCTGAGATGGCTGGATTATGGAGCTGCATTTTAGTTTAATCGTTTCAATGATGGCTATACAAAATCAGTTCTCACTTCCAAAGCTCTTATAGAACTCTCGCTATCTCTCATTGGAAACCAGCTTTTGCCCATTTAATTTACCTCAAAAGGTAAGGACTTTACTAGATTTAGAGGTGAAAAGGCTAAAGACAGAACCCACCCATGAGGACTTGAAATTCTAAGGACAGAGGAAAAAACTCTGAAAGCAGATAATTTCAATTAAATGAAGCTAACGGATAATAAGATAAGGGTATTGAATGCAATGGGAAGCTGGAAGAGGGTACTGAGTCTAACCTGGAAATCCAAAAAGGGATTCCAGGAGGGAATGATTTCTAAAATAAGTCCTGACGGGTAATGGGGCTTTATCCAATTGAAGAAAGGAGGAAAGGGGATTCTGGCTTGGAGAAACTTCATGAGCAAAACCAAGAGACAGGAGAGAACACAGAATATGCCAGGAAGCATGCTACAGGGAGAGAAAGCATAACTACTAACCTGAAACCCTCAATTCATGGTCTTCCAAAATGGAAAAAATTAAGTGTCTGGACAATATTACTAATAGCTTTAAATTCACAGTGTAAACTGTAACGGGGACACCTTTTGTTACAATATGATGCCTACATCAGGATGGAGAATTTGGCCCTAGAACTATCTTTTATAAATATGGATTTAATTTTAGAAAATCACAATACCCCCTTGGTCCTGTGGTTGGTGACATGGCTCATGCCTGTTTCCTGGTCAGTGCAATGATTGGGTGAAACTTGCTGTGACTCCAGGTAAAACAAATAGAAACTCAATGGCCTCTCAAGTACAATTCCCTGAAAATTATTTACTGAACATCCTGCACACACATCATTTCCTTTCAGGGCTCCTTAGGTAGTACTTGCATTTCTATCCCAGAGTTACTTAGTAAAAGGAAAGAACAACAGTGGGCAGGAAACCAAGAGTGGAGCCCTCTCTGACCCAAGGTCACTATTGGGTGCCAAACTGTGGAATTTGGCAGGCAGCCACCCAAAAGTTTGGAAAGAACAACCTCCTTTATTGAAATAAATTGAGACCCACCTAGGTTTTAGCCCTTTTTTTTTTTCTCTTTTTTTTATGTTTTCTTTTCCAGGTTTTAGCCTTGAAGGAAGACACTCTAGGTGGGGAAAGGCAGTTTTCCAAGAACCTCCAGCTTCATCCCCATTGAGTTTTTGTCCCCCTTGTTGCTATGCTTTGATGATGGGTACCCTCTCCCACCCCTCCCATGGTGCCTCTATGACTTAGGCACTAGGGCAGTACAGGGTACCTTTGGTTCTCCGACTGCGTGAGGCTGAAGTTTCCAAATACAGTATGAAAGAACAAGAACACTGGAAAGACAATCTCTAGTTAAACTAACAAAGTACTGGCTTCTTACCATCCCAAATTGGATTCTTAGGATAAACACTAACTCCAAAAGGCAATGCAACTTCATTAGTACCTTATACTCACTCCTTTCTTCTGTTCTCTGTCCTGCCCTGTGAGATACAGTAACACTCCCTTCTACAGAGTCAGACACCTGGTCACTCACCAATGCCCTTCCTGGCCAAGACCAAGAAAACA
>NW_005368341.1:3786866-3815044 GCF_000412655.1 Myotis brandtii | reverse complement strand
TATATTTCAGAGAGGAAGGGAGAGGGAGAGAGAGAAACATCAATGATGAGAATCATTGATCAGCTGCCTCCTGCACACCCCCTACTGGGATCGAACCCACAACCGGGCATGTGCTCTGACCAAGAATCGAACCATGATCTCCTGGTTCACAGGTCGATGCTCAACCACTGAGCCACACTGGCCGGGCCCAAGAAAACATTTTCAATCTGCATTAGAGTTTAGTGGTTAAATAGGCCCTGAGTCAGATGGCCTGCATTTGCATAACAGCTCTATTACTTACCAGCTGAGCAACACTAATAAATAATTTGGCCTCTTTGTATCTGTTTCCTCATCTGTAGAGTGGGAATAATAATAGTACTTAAAACTAAATAAGAAAATGCATATGCTATATTTAGCACACATAGTATATGATTAATAATTATTTGTAGTTATCTGTTTCCCATCTAGGACTCTAAAGTTTGGAAACCATTTTTTTTTTAATATATAAAAGACATGACTTTAGAAACATTAGACTTTAGATATAGAGAACAGACTGACAGCTGTCAGAGGGGAGAGGGGTTTGAGTGTGTGAAATAGGTGAAGAGATTAAGCAAAAAACAAAACTCATAGACACAGACAACACCAGAGGGAAAAGGGGGGTGGGGCAGGTAAAAGAGGGTAAAGGGGGAATAAATGTGACAAAAGGAGATTTGACTTTGGGTGGTGAACACACAATGCAATATACAGATGATCTATTATAGAATTGTATACCTGAAGCCTATATAATTTTATTAATCAATGTCACCCCAATAAATTCAATAAAATGTTTTAATATAAAAGTCATGGTGACTAAATAAAAAAAAAGACAGGACTTTCCACTGAACTCTGGTAAATGGAACAGTAAATGGTGTCACTCTTCAAGTGCACCTGCTACCCAGCTACAGGAGGTGCAGGATCTGATCCTCAGAGAACCCCTTCTTAAGTAGGTCCCACCCTTGCTATTCTCTATTATATTGAGCCCTGTTTTAGCTTTAAAATTACTTCCCTCATAATTTGTAATTACATATTTACATGTGTCCACTTGTTTTTTCCTTGCCTTCACCACTAGACTGTAACTACACAAGAAATCTATAAGATCATGTAGGTTTTATTTACCAATAAAAATAGATAAAAAACTAGGACTTATAACATCACTAGGTTTTAGAACAGTATTAGTATTTTTTTAAATTAATAAACACTAATCCATCAAGAGAAGTATATATAAAGTAGCAGGATGTTTGCTGTTTCATAAAATAGACATGGCATTAGGAGAAAGACAAATTCCACTAGACTACTTGCTGGGCCAGAAATTTGTACAAAAACTTGATAACAAACCAGTTTTGTACACAGAAGAAACTCAAGGGCATGATTTTCTATGAGGAAAATCAACAGAAAGTCTTGGGCAAGAACCAAAAATCAGAATCACTGTTACACTTTCTCCCATTCTGGTAATACTGTCCACAAATACCAGTGGTCCTTCACAGAAGGGTGTGGGGACAAGATCATGTGGAGGGCTCTGGATCTTACAGGAGCATGGGACACAGTGCCTCACCCCACCCCCAGCAATTACATTGTTGACTGTAAGGGCCATTTCCTTGCTATTTATTGTATGGCCATTCCAAAATACAGGGAGGGAAAAAAGGAGGGAGGAAGGGAGAAAGGGAGGAAGGGGAAAAGGTAAAAAATACATACATTTCTAGCTGTAAAAGAAAGGAAGATAAAAATTTGGGCTTTCTTTCTTTCTCTAGAGAAAACCATCATCTGCACTCAGCATGGGGCAGGTTACAAAGAATCAAGAGGAATCATGAATTCACATTATTTTTTAGTATTTCACTATGCACTTCCACCTGAGACATTTTATAGGTGGGCAGTGGCCCTGCCCCTGACTGAAACATCCCATCTTTCAGTTTAAAATAGTCACTGACATCTAAATTGAATACAGTATTGCAATGACATTGCATTGGGCTATTCTGTTGCCTTTCTACCTATAGATTTATTTATTTCTACCTATAGAACCATCTATTTATTCCTCCAGGGAAACCGAAAGGAGAAGAAATGTTTTTGCAACCCAGGTAGCTGTAATTTGCCTACAAGTATTAAAAGGATTGGAATTTTAATTTAAAAGATATTTACAAATATCTAACATTCTGTACTATACTGTGGCTTTTAATAGTTAACCCTTTATATTCATCACTACTGGCAGAAAAACAACTCAAAGAACTCAAGAACTTTCCAAGTATCTTTAGTTTCCTACAAGCTAGATTTTCTCAATTTGATATATGAAAAGGGAAAGATCTAAGTCTGCTAGCCCAAGCTCTATCCTAATCTCTTCGGTTTCCCATGATTGTTTTACATTTCCACATGTCTTTTTCTCCCAATTTAGATCATACATTTATCAATTTGGTTTGTGGGCCAGTTTATATACCATTCCTAGCATGTGAATGGCATTTATTGTTACAAAGAAAATTAGAGCATCGCCACTCCTTCCATTAGGAGTCTGAGCAGTTATGCTTCCTTTCCTTTATAAAGTTTCCTTTTACCATATTAAGTCCCTCAGTCCTCCTTTCATGTTACTTTAAGAGGCTGATCAAAATCTTTTGTTCCTACCTCCCCTCCCCATAAAAGAAAATTAGATTTGTTTTCAGGCTTTAATTCTGCTACAACTAAGCGAAGCAGCTGTTTTCATTACTGTCCATGCGCCCCATCAATCACTGAAGGGAATCACTAAAAGCAATCAGTGAACAAGGTCAACAGCACTCCGCAGAGGGCCAGCGCAATGGTACTTGAGCAGATCAAAATGAAGATTGGAAAAAGGATGACAGTGCTTCACACTCCTGAGAGGCCCAGTATAGCTTCTTAGGCAGTCACCTCTAACGGGGAAGGGAAAGATAAGCGAGAAGGGAATTATTTTTATTGCATATCAGCTCTCCTGATACCAATGCTCATTAATGTAACAAAGAGCTAAATGGTTCATTGGAGGGTTAGGGTCATCACTTCATGGTACAAGGACTGAGGTTTTGAACTTGGAGACAAATAGCCTAAACTTTCATAGGTCCTGGCCTTCTCTAGCAGTTTGTGTTGTTACGTTCAATAAAGATTTGCAAAATCTTTCACAGACATAGATATCAGTTGGGATTACTAGTTCTGACAAAAACAAAACAAAAAACTTTGATTTACTTAAGCAAAAGGGAATTTAGTGGGAAAAAGTGAGAATTATGAGAATCAAAGACAAGGCTAAAGTGCCAAGCCTTACAAAGGTAGAGTCCAAGAGGCTCAGGTGGGGTCTCTGAAGCAGGAACTATTCAGTGGTCAGGACTAAATGAATTCCGTCAGTTTCCCCATCTTTGTACCTCTCAAAGTCCCAAGAAAAAGTTTAATTTGCCATATTTTTTTCACCCCTTTAGGTAGGGCTGGACAGGGGACCTTGATTTTTGGCTCTATGAAGACTGCAAAGAAAGGAATGTGGGGTGGAGGTGTTGGTGTTAATTACCCATAAGGAAATCTGAGTGTTATTTTCATTTCAGAAGCTATGTATCCTGGATAGCCAAGATGTAGCTAATGTCCAGCAATAGCTTTAACCCTAAAGGCCAGGAGCCATCTACTCAACTTACATTAACACCACATAGAGCACATGTTTATTTTCGGTATGAAAGCTAACAGGCTAGTTTCAGTAAATAACCCAGTGCCTGATGCATAGTAACTGCTCAGTTTTTTAATAGGGTGAACTTCTCTACATTGTTATTTGTTCTCATCCTTTCTTTTTTGTCTTTTATATTTCCTAACATTTAACAAATATTCCCGTAAAAGTTCAATGCAGTAAAAAGAGTGTGGAATAGAATATTTTCTTACTTCTGCCCAATGTGACCTTGGGCACAGGTCCCAACTGCTTTGGATTTATTTCTTCACCTGTAAAATGAAGTGGTAGAGGTAGATGCTCTTTAAGAATCTGTCCAATTCTGTAAGTCTAACATCATGGCCACAAATACATAGATGACAGAGACTCAGCTAACTTAGAAAAAATGTTTATAATTTTCACAGTATGAGGTGGCTCTACCCTGAATCTGGACAGAAAGTAAAACCTAATTTACTTGGTAGTATTTAGGAGAAATTGCCAATATTGTAGAATATCTAGATCACTGTTATCAAACTTTAAAAGAAAGGCAGCAGAATCAATTTTTCAAATGAAATCTTACATTGAAACCCAATGTCTAAAACAAAAGTAAAAAAAACTCTGACTGAAACAAAGAGTGATGTGTGGATCCCCATCTTCGCACCGTCTCCCACAGACTCCTAGAAACACCATTTGACATTGCTCATCTAATTCCTGATGGAATATCCCTAGACTTTTCTGTACCTTGTGATAGTAAAATGAGATTAGCAATTTTATTCAGGTAGGAAAAAAATATTTTCCATAGGCAAGTATATATTCTCTTTCAATGACATTAAAAAGACTTAGATAATTTGTCAGTCTATTAACAATTAATTTTAATTTGAAAAAATCTAACAGCAACTAATTAATCCCCTATACTACTGACAACTAGTAATATATAGTCTAGGCCTATTGTATCAAACTGAAAATTTAGCTTCCAAAACATTTTTCTACTTATTTAACAGCTAATTTGTAAAATATGAAGACTCTCCAATATATAAATCAATACCATTTACAACTTTGCTTATAATTCTAATTTTAGAAGACATTTCCTATACAATTTTTTCCTACATTCCATTTCAGAGGAAAGATACATATGTCGCCAAAGCCAAAGTAATTTAGCAAATGCCCTTTTCTTTAATCACCAAAAGGGAGATTGAAAACATATCCTATATAATAAAAGGCTAATATGCAAATTGACCAAACAGCAGAAAGACCAGTGGCTATGACGTGCACTGACCACCAGGGGGCAGACGATCAACCCAGGAGCTGCCCCCTGGTGGTCAGTGCGCTCCCACAGGGAGAGTGCCGCTCAGCCAGAAGCTCTGAGCTGGGCTCATGGCTATTGAGGGCAGCGCTAAGGATGTCCGACTGACAGCTTAGGCCCCGAGAGCTCCCAGACTGTGAGAGGGTGCAGGCTGGGCTGAGGCCCTCCCCACCCCCACCCCCGCCCGAGTGCATGAATTCTGTACACTGGGCCTCTAGTTAAATGACATAAAAACAAACTGTCATCTTTATGGTTAACAAAGTTTGTCTTCTTAGTCTTAGCAAAGAGAAGCAATTGTTCTTCTCATAAAATTAATCTATTTCTTTACTTGGAAAAATCATAAAAAAATCATTAAGATACATCTTATCTTGGACCATAGGTTTCTACCCATACAATGCCAACAATAAATCATGGAGTATGAGGTTTGCAAAATTCAAACACCCTTGTTAAAGTGATCTTTATTTACTAACACCCATGTAGATAACAGCCATCATTTTGGCTTAAATAATGGATTAGTCTTGAAAATATAAACAGGATTCATGTGGTCAATTTATTGAAGTTACTGTACTTCAATGATGCCATGTTCTGATCAAAGCAAAAGGTTATGAAGATTTTTCTGTAATACATTTTCACTGCAGGCAACAATTAAAGGTATATTTTGCAGTCATTAGTTACCCTGCTGACCTCTCTTGGCAGAATATAAGGTTTGAATTGTCCAGGTACAACAATTACGTGGCATGGCTTATTAGATGGATTTGTTTGTGCCTTATAACCAAGAAGGAAATCAAAAGTCATCTCTCGTGGTTTAAAAATATCTCTACTTCCTAGTCTATGCTGATTATTCCAATCCTTCTTCTGATTTCCTGATCAATGGTTTCAAGATTCACTTCATCATAAATACTTACGAAATACTAAGTATAGTGTAGGGATGTGCAGTGCTGTTGGTGCCCTGACTCTATCACTTCATTACTTAACATTTCCAGACAGGACAGCTTCACTCCCTGCTCCCAGCAGCTTGAAAGCTTTCTCTCGTAGCCAGAACCTACTCTGCATGCACATGGGCCAGACCTAGTTACTGGGAATTAACAATTTCCTTCTCTCAGACTAACTCTCATCCAAGGTGCTGGGGGCTAGGGCTGGATATCCTAGCCCTGGACTGGATATTCTAGCCCCTCAGCACCTTGGTTCAGGTAATTCTGAGGTACGTTCTATATGACCTCCCAGAGTGCCTAGATAGAATTAAGGTCTAACTGCCCAGTGGTTATTTGCTTGATATATATACTCTTTACAAGTTTCCCTGTATTATTTGCCTCACTTCCCCACTTCCCTATCACATCCGTAATAAACTACTCACACTTAAATTCTTATCTCTACGTCTGCAAAGGGAACCCAGACTAAGAGGAGGAGATACAACGATGAATACAATAGGGATTTTATCTTCCAAGAATTCACAATCTAGAACAGGAGACCAATAATAAACTAAAAAGACAAAATCAATACCAAAAAGAAAAATATACAATATTAGTCTCCTTACTCTAAGATGTCATCCTACCTTGTAGCCATCACTGATATTGTACTACTACTTCCTGGATAACAGACTGTAGCCAAAGGGCAACAAAGAAGGTAGGAGTACAAACTTGACTAAATCCCTGACAGCTATGGAACAAAAGGAAGAGAACACCGGAGTAACAAAATAATGATTTCACTTGACAAGTTAATTCAAACTATAGCTTCTATAAAATGAATTTTATCCTTACATTAACCTTTTGACAGTCCATCAGTCCCCACAGCAACTATATAGACAGCAAAACCAAATCAATATTCTGGCCATCGTTCGCAATTGGTTTCTGATACGCAGGGAGGTGATCATTTGCAATGCAATATTAATTTGAAAAAATTGGGTATTATTTCAGAGCATTTTTTTAGAAGGCAACATGTGTGGAGTGACTGAGTGGATACCTAAGTAGTTCTCAACCTTCCTAATGCCGCGACCCTTTAATACAGTTCATGTTGTGGTGACCCCCAACCATAAAATTATTTTCGTTGCTACTTCATAACTGTTATTTTGCTACTGTTATGAATCGTAATGTAAATATCTGATATGCAGGATGTATTTTCAGGGGTTGCGACCTACAGGTTGATGATGAGGGAAAGCCTTTTGAGGATGAGCAGGGTAAGCATTGAGGGAACAACTGGTGCAGGTGATAGAGTTGTTAGGTATAGGAGTATGAGGTTTCAAGGAGAGGCCAAGACTGAGAATAGAAAATGAAATAATATACATTGATATAAATATAAATAAGTTTTTTTAAAATATAAAGCAGCCGTAACCGGTTTGGCTCAGTGGATAGAGCGTCAGACTGCGGACTGAAAGGTCCCAGGTTCGATTCCGGTCAAGGGCATGTACCTTGGTTGCGGGCACGTCCCCGGTAGGGGGTGTGCAGGAGGCAGCTGATCGATGTTTCTCTCTCTCATCGATGTTTCTAACTCTCTATCCCTCTCCCTTCCTCTCTGTAAAAAATCAATATATTTAAATATATATCTTTCAAAAAAATAAAAAATATAAAGCAACTGAATTATGAACAAAGAATTGAACCCAAAGCAGAGTGTAGACTCATGCCAAGATTTAAAAAAATATGTATTTTATTGATTTCAGAGGGAGGGAAAAAGATAGAAACATCAATGATGAGAGAGAATAATTGATGGGCTGCCTCCTGCACATCCCCCACTGGGGACCAAGCCTGCAACCCTGGCATATGCCCTTACCGGGAGTCGAACCCTGACCTCCTGGTTCATAAGTCGACGCTCAACTACTGAGTCATGCTGGCTGGGCTCATGGTGGAATACAGCAGGAGCCATTACGGTAGCTAGTAAACTTGAGTGCAACTCCCCAGCATCAGGGGGTACACTGAGTAGTACAAATTGTTGACTCTCTGCCAAAAGGGTGGAAGATGTTTGCTTTCAACTTGGTAAGTGTGGGACAGAAAGGATATGAGTATCTTTAAAAAATACAGGGTAGATCAGGACATGCCATAAAAAGGCGTTAATACACCATATAATCTTTCAAAAGGGAGCTGGCTTATTATCACAGTCCTCTAAATTAAACATTTAGTGGGAACAGGATGAAAGGACATGGCATCTA
This sequence comes from Myotis brandtii, assembly GCF_000412655.1. NCBI lineage: Eukaryota > Metazoa > Chordata > Mammalia > Chiroptera > Vespertilionidae > Myotis > Myotis brandtii. Next base: position 3,806,971 of record NW_005368341.1, on the reverse strand, counting down.
ATGGCAACAATTCCAATCCAAGGCCTGATGAAAAATGTTGGACATTATTACATCTACAATTTGAATTCAAAACTATTTCAAATGATATTGATTATGGAAAATTACAAGGGAAAAAACCTGGATTCAAATCTGTATCTGACACCTGTTAGCTATGCAACCTTGGATGCTTTCACTTTCTAATTTATTTTCTCTGAGATTCAGTTTTCTATTTGATGAAATATTTATAATAGACACGTCTTTCCTGCCTGCTTCACAGGGTCAAAGTTAAAGAAATCTATTAACTGTAAAATCCCATAAAGATAATTTTCTTAAGCTAGATTAGTCACACTTTCCACCACCAATGTGCTTCATCATCTTGATGCCAAATACCAATTTTTAGGTACTCAATTCTTAACAGAGAAAACCACCTAAACTGAAATTTATAATTTCTTTAAGGACAAAATACTGACTTTAAAGTAGATGTAACCCATTAAAGTCCCTGTCCAATTCCTACGAGGTTTCAAAATTGTACCTCACCAATTTAAAAGTCACACGAAGTGGCCATTCGCCTGGGTACTTGTCTGAGACTCTCAAGGTAACCTATGATAATGGGGTCTAAAGATGACCTTATAACCAGTGACCAGAAAATTGAGAAAATATCCATCAAAATATTTCTTTACATGCTACATTTTGTAACTATATGTTACAAAAACATAAGGTCTTTTTACACTTTCCAAAGTTCTTTATTACTTTTATTCCATCTGATCATCTAGTAGTTGTCAGGTAGGTAAGGCAGATTTATGCTTGTCTTAGGAGGAAAAAACGTATGTATGTTCAAAATGGTTTCGAGGCATAACTTAAATTATATTTCCGGTGCCCAACTTTTCTATTTGGTGTTAATACTACATCATGTTAAATCAATTTTACATTTTAAATTATTCAACAGCACCAGTGATTCTACTTCTAAATAGTAACACATTCAAGTCTGAAAATATTCCTAATAAAAACTGTATAACAGCCCCATTCTAAGTCTTATCAGAAAGAATAATTTACTAACCAAATTAAATCTCCCACACAGAAAAGTAGATTAAGCAATTTAAAATGATTAATATCTTAAAACACAGGTTTTGAAGAATCATCTTAAAAATGTGAATGTTGTCTAAGCTTTAAAAATACAGATGAGATTAAGTTTAAAAGTAACTTAAAAGAAATACCTTATGAATAAGACTAATATTTAATTGACGTGGTTTAACTACTGAATTGGGGATATGGATTCTAGCCTCATTTCATTTTAACCTCTCTGAGCCTCAGTTAACATTAAAACAAAAAATCATAATAGGAAATTTTACTCTATATAATCAAGTCCTGGAAAATCATGAATACTATGAGAAAGTTAATTATTAGGCAAAAATCAAGACTTCTGAACCAAACCAAAATTAGATCAAAACATTTATTTTTTGTGTTACAAAAGCAAAAATAAAGCCAAGCAAGTAATGAAATAAACATTTTTTAAGTTTATTCATCCTGGATTCTGTGACCTAGAATTTAGTAAATAGTTCAACTTTAGGTTGCTTCAATACTTCTTCTGGATACTATGAGGTCTCCATCTTATAACCATGTTTCTCTAGTTCAGCTCTAAAATAAAACACAAAAATATAATATCACTAGACATTCTTTATGACAGATTAAAGAAACAGGTGGTTTTAGGAAATAATACAATAAATTAAAAATGAGCTAAATTTAGGCACCAATTAAAAATACTACCAAATTCCTTTAGTCCCTAGAAATAAATCTATACAAGAAACTGGATGTGAATCAACACAATGCTAGTAAAATTTTAATTTCCCACTAGTATTTCATATTCCTTAATTTTCTGATAATCTATTTATGGAAGAAATATATGAAATTTACTGCTATCTCCCAAATACCATAAAATGTCCGGTTAATAATAATAAATATTTAAACAAATTTTAAGAATCATTAACCATATAGTTAAGAACACAAGACATTGATATCAATCTTAGGGATTTCATAATCATCACAATAGGTATTACTGTTATTTACACATAAGAGATGAACAGATTGCTTTCCATATTTACATATATCTATTGAGCTAAGCAGACAGAAATTATAAATCAAATTTAAGGGTAAGCATTATTCTGCATTAGCTATACGTAGGCAAAATAAATATAATAAATAAGTTATAAACTATTAAATGAGACTTTACTTTCCTAATTTTAAATATGAATAAAAAATCTCAAAAATTATACTGGAAAAAATACACAGTTTAAAAAGACACTTTTTATAATTTTAAATAATTTATTCAACCTGAAGTTTCTGAAAATGTCAACTGCAATAGTTGATTAGCCTTATATAAAACATTTGCACAATAAAGTTTAGTTCTGTAATGAATTTCAGCTATTTAAACTACCATTCCAAATATCACCAGCAACTTACCTGCCACAATTCTGATTTTATAATAGTTCACCACAAAATTATTTGAGGGCCAATCCATGATAAAACATAATACAAATGTAAAGTATGACTAATGTGCCCTACATCATTACATCCAATAGACAAAGACTTTTGTCCTCAAGTGTAATTTAGTTTAGCCACTATCATACTATCCAAAGTAAACACAATTTAAAAAAGCACATGGTGGGAATGATGTATAATATTTATTATTCATTTCCTCACACTCGTTCAATTTCTTAAAAATTTTAGTTACTTATAATATAAATACTAACCTAAAGTCCATGAATAATATTAAGGCCAGAGATTATTCATATGAATCATCTTTCTTCTGCTCAGGTGTAGAGGGAAGTATGGACTAGTAGTAAAATGCTAGAGTAGGGGTATAAAGATCAGCACAAGTTTCTGACTCTACCCCTTCCTTTGCTAAATTTAATTAAAATGTTTCTTTTGCCCTCCCACCCAGGAAGTTTAAAATTATATTGCCTATCCTTCATATGTTTCCTATTTAACATTAAATTAATTTTAAAAGTTTCTTAAATAATAGTTTTCTGATGCCTTCAACACAATTAATGTACATTATTTACTTTCTCTTATTTTAACAACAAAGGCAAAACAAAACAAAAAACCCATCTGACTTCTTGACAGGAGGTGGTAACCAATTATATTTATAAATTATTTACAAATACAAAAGAAGTAATGATATGTTTCCCTATTAGCTAAATTCTTAGAGAACATGAAAACTTCTTTGCTAAAATTTAGGATATATAAGAAATCAAAAGGAAAAGAAATCAAGGCCATTAAGCACAAAACACAAAACAATATAAAAACACTAATATCAAGAGCCTGTTAAATGGAAAAATCCAGCAAAGAGAAGAAATGAGACACACATAGTGAATACATACTATTTGAAACAAACAAACAAACAAAACCAGCATTCCTTTTACAATAGAAAAAGACTAAGACTAATAGGTTTGGGAACTCCTCTTACTATCCCAAAAAACTATTGTTATATGACAGTGGCTATATCTGACACAGTAAATCAAGAACATAGTTTTTATGTAAAATGTGATGTGGGGTCAGGAAAATCTGATAATCCTACCTACTTCTGATATACAGAGAAACAAATATATCAGAAACAGCAAAAACAGGACTTTGAGTTACTTGGAGTCACAGATATCCTTTTTTCTTTCTACTTCTACTTGCTAAAGGTAATTACACTAAAAGAGAAAGAGACATGGAAAGTTTGTGGTAAGTTGTTGCTGAAGACAGATCTGGAGTTAGAACTCAGGGAATATGACTGACTCTAAAGTACAAACTGCCTCTCCGAAATTAGATGGGATTAGGACCAAATAACATCAGAAGATAGAAGAACATGTTTTTGTTTTTTTTTTAACCATGGTTTACAATACCACACTAAAGGCCTCAATGCATTTTACAAAGACTAGGAAGAGCATATTTGCTGGAGACTTGTTAATCGAGACAAGTTTTTAAAAGCAGAAATATAAATATTATCTGAGGCTATGCGGTCCAATATAGTATTCATACGTGGCAATTTAGTAAAATTAGTTCATTAAATGTAGTTCATTAGCTGCGCTAGCCACATTTCATGTGCTCACTAATCACACGAATGGGTTACAGAACACTTCCATCACTACAGTACGTTCTATTTGATAGAACTGGTGACATATGAACAACCTTGTAGGGAAAAATACTCATGACTCAAACAGGAAAATAAAGAGAAATACCTTATTCACTAATGGAGATACCAAGATTTATACACTATGGAAATCCACAAACCTAAAGGCAGAAACACAACAGAGAACATAAGACCACTGTGGAGGTGTATTATGAAAACAACAAGCCACAAAGAACATATGGATAATGCTCTATTTTCAAACCAGTAAAAAGGCAAGATGTAGTAGTGACAAGAAATCCCATTATAAATACATTTATTAAAAGTTCCCAATAAATCCGTAGCACTCAATAATGTCCTGATTTAATTTTTAAAAGAAAAGTGCTACTTTCTGGCTAATGAAAGAAAAAAGAGACTTTGGAGAAATTTGACTTAAAGATGCTCTCAAGGTCACTAATCATCATAGAGATGCAAATTAAAACCACAATGAAATATCATCTCATGCCTATCAAAATGGCTATCATCAATAAATCAACAAACAATTACTGGCCAGGATATGGAGAAAACGGGAACCTCAGGCATGTGTTGGGAATGTAGTAGACTGGTGAAGCCACTGTGGAAAACAGAATGGAGTTTCCTCAAAAAATGAAAAATGGAACCTTTTGACCCAGTGATCCCACTTCTGGGAATATATCCAAAGAAACCCGAAACACTAATTCAAAAGAATAAATGCACCTCTATACTCATTGAAGCATTATTTACAATAGCCAAGATCTGGAAACAGCTAAAGTATCCATCAGCAGATGAATGGATAAAACAACTACGGTACATTTACACATTGGAATACTACTTGGCTGTAAAAAAAAAAAGAAAGAAAATCATTCCTTTTGTGACAGTCTGGATAAATCTGGAAATTATTATGCTAAGTGAAATCAGTCTGAGAAAGACAAATACCTTATAATCTCACTTATATGTAGAATCTAATCAACAAAATAATTTAACAAACAAAATCAGATTGACAACTGTCAGATGGGAGAGAGGTTGGGGAGCTGGGTGAAAAATTGTGAAGAGATTAAGCATGAATGACTATACAGACTCAGACAACAATATGGTGATAGCCAGAAGGAAAGGTAGGTTCTAGCACTCTACGATTCTAATTTCTACTGAGTTATTCAATATTGGCAGAAAATTAACTTCAACAGAATTAAACCCACAAGGATAAAAAACAGTAAATATGCTTCTATTTAACCACTTTTGCCAAGAGCCTAGAAAGAACAAAAGTTCTAGGCACTTACCCAAAGTATTCATATTTAGAAACACAAGAAATGAAGGCAAAATGTCTTACTTTTCAAAATCCAAAAACATATTTCAAAGATTAATTATCTTTTAAGAGCTCAATTATCATATGTAGATGACATATTCTGTGCTTACAATTAATACTAAGTTATATAAAAATCTGGCTTAAAGTTTACCGTAACTGATTGGAGAAGTCATCCTCTACATTGTCATCATCCCAATTATCCTCCCAGACATGTGCATCTTCATCTTCATCTAAACCAGTCCAGTCTGAAAACAGAAACAGATGCTGTCTAAATAGTTCTCATATATTATTTCCATAAATACAAGAACTTCAGAAACTTTGCCCTGAAAACTCTAACAATTCAAAACATCTAATACCATATATACTACTATGAGAAATGGTAATCTTCCTCTTTAAATCTCAATTTATGCTGTCACATATGTTCTCTCAATTTTTGAATTTTCAGATAATCTAAAAGTTAATATACAAATTATATTTGCCATGAATATTTATTTTAATTTCAGGAGGATATTTACTTTCCTGATTTCTCCTTGGGCTAACTTTTATAAGGTCTATTTCATAATCTTTCAAAACATAGCACTAACAACACTAAGGTAAGTTGAGTAACAGGAAGATATCAGCCTGAAATTCAAAACTGCTAAACATTAAAAAGGTAACTCATGCACAGATAATAAAAAGTAGACCAAATATTTTCTTAAATTTGATTGTAAAATTGTTTTAGAGGAGAATGTCTTTATTCTTTAAGACATGTACACTGAAATATTTAAGAGTTAAGTGTTACTTTGTCGACAATTTACTTACAAATGGTTCTCAAAATATATATTTGATATATATCATATATGCTATACATGAGAGAAATAAAGTAAACATTATACCTCTTTTTTTAAATGAGGTATAATTAACATATAATGTTATATTAGTTTTAGGTATACAACACAATGATTTTATATTTATGATCACAAGACTAGTTAATATCATCACTATACAGTTACATTTTTTTTCTTGTGAAGACTTTTAAGATTTACTCTCTTAGCACCTTTCAAATATGCAGTACAGCATTACTGACTAGAGTCATCACTGCTGTATATGATAGCCTCATGACTTATTTATTTTATAACTGGAAGTCTATACCTTCTGACCCCTTTACCCAATTTGCCACCACCACGCCCCACTTCCCCTCTGTTTTAAACTTTTTTTCAGGGTTGAAAGTTTCCAAATTAAAATGTCAGAAAATAGTTTTTTAAAAATCGGTTTGGAAATTACCTCTGGAAGCCTTCCATATTCCCTTCTCCTCCTCCTTACCTTTAGAGATTAGATCCCTTCTTTTGTGTGTATCTCTATCACAGCACTTACATACTGTACAATCATGAGTGTCTGAGCTCAAGAGTAACAACTCTATTTTATCTCTGTATTCTTAAATTCAAACAGTACCTAGCATATGTACAACAAACAGTTGTGAAACACACAACAGAACTCTAAATCAGATCTTGTAAATTTTTGTTTGAACCCCTCCCCTTCAAAATCAGTAATTATGAATTACATTCTCTCTTAAATATGTCCTAGCCATTAGCTTCATCTTAGTAGATACCTATTAAAAACATGGCTAAGAATATTTAAACCTAAAAGAAAAATAATTAAATAACAAAACATGAGTTAGGCTTTTCTTATAATGCACATTTAGATTTAAAATTATTCAGCAATGACACATACTATAAATATTTTACTTGTTACATTATGTATCAAAAAAATTTAAAATGTGATATGTCTTTGTTATGATTTAAGAATAGAAGTAAGTATCTCCATTTACCTGGTCCCCCAAAGCAGAATCATGGGAGGCATCTTACCTACTCTTTCTCCTTCAACTATCAAAGTCATTATCCTTTCCAACTCCCAACTATCTCCAGAGTTTAGTCTCCCCCTCCCTATTCTTACTGCCACTATGTTAATTGAGGAGCAATTTTTCCCTTCATGGACTATTACTGTGGCCCTCTTTCTGTTCCCTCCTCTCCAGTCTTACACAGTATATACCCTTCCACCCACCACAGATGCCTAAAACAACCACCGCTATTCCTGTGGATACTATTCAACACCTTCAGATAGGAATGGCATTTTATTAAATTTGTAATTCTAATGCCTACAGCTAGGTGTTGGGCACATAGTAGAAATTTAATAAAATGCTATAGTTCCACTTAGAAACTATACTTCTTAAGTTCCCTTCCCGAGTTGTCAGTAAGAAGAAAACAGAGGCTAGTGATGGTTTCAGTAAAGCCAAGAGTACATAATTAAAGATAGAAGATATCAACAATATCATGTATTATAAATGTTATGTAAAATTCTCAATTATACTTAAGACTGCTTCTGAGAAATGTGATCACTTCATTCAATGATCCCCTAAGAGAGACCATGTGGAAACTATCTTTTAAGGCCACAGTGCCTAAAAAAAGATGAAAAAATTTCCCTGAGGCAATTTGTTTCAGGTTGCTAAGAAGCAACAACATACAGTCAAATGTATGGCTAACTTTAATCATTGTATAGGGCAGTGGTCGGCAAACTCATTAGTCAACAGAGCCAAATATCAACAGTACAACGATTGAAATTTCTTTTGAGAACCAAATTTTTTAAACTTAAACTATATAGGTAGGTACATTGTTATTAACTTAATTAGGGTACTCCTAAGGCTTAGGAAGAGCCACACTCAAGGGGCCAAAGAGCCGCCGTTTGCCAACCATGGGATAGGGCAGTGAATATATATTCATTAGTAAAAATTCTCAATAAAAAATGTGAATTTTCACTTGCATATATTTTTTATATCTCCTAGTAATATTATTGTTCTCAAAGAGGGAATATTGCAATTACCTAAATTGAATTCCTATTCTCTGAGGTCCTTAACAATAGTAATACTCAATAATAGTAAGTACTAATTACATCTCAAAATTAAGTTGGCTGAGCTAAATATATTCTTACATTTTTCTCCTTTCTTGTAGAAGTACCTTAAAACTTGAACTGAAAAATTTTATTGTGTGTGAAATTAACTATATTTTTAATGAAGAGTAGATTAAGAAGTTAAAGAAAAGGAAATCATATTCAGGATTTTCCTCAGTCTAAGGAAGAGTGATCAGACAGCTACTATAAACCAATTTAATAGATATAGCCATTCCCAAAGCTAAAGATAAACTGAAAGAATAACATTTCTGCACTTTTATAGACTAGAAAAGTTTCTTAGTTAAGCCTAAGTTAATCATTAGGTATAGGGACTAAAGAGTACTGTTACTCTCATAGTGCCATTGCAATAAGTAATAAACTGTTTACTATGTACATTATAATTATATATTACAATATTACATATAAACTTTCCTTTTTTTGTTCTAAAAAACAGACATCTCAATATGAAAGAAGCGAACTATTATAGGGTAAAAATAAATGGGGCAGAAATTGCAATATTAAGTATACAAGAGAGGAACATTAATAAAAGGTAATATGAGGTGTATCCTAAGATAAACCAAAGAAGCCTCATTTCAAACAACAGATATAATTCTCTGTAATACTATATCATTAAAAATCAACTAAATAATTTTAAATTTTAAAACTGAATAAAACACTTCAAATAATCTCAAACGTATCTTTTATAGAAACTTACATTCCTATATGTTGAACTTGTAATGAAACAACTAAATCCATTATCCCTTTTACAGCAAGTGAACAATAACTAATATTATTATTCCACATTTCCTCCAGTTACTATAATCTAGAGCTCTGGAGCTACCTAATAGTATTAATGGACAATTTAGGATTTTTTGTTTCTTATTTTGTTTTATTTTAATGACATTAAGGCCTTCCATGTAAAAATGTCACATAAAACAATTTCAATAAACTGCAATGTAGCAAGGTTTTTGGCTTTAGACTTCAAGTTTTATAAAATGGTTAAGACTGAGGACTGGTTAAAATTACAGAATTTTGGAGACAGAAAAAAGCCTTAGAGATCAGTGTACATTATACCCCTCTTTGTTTGAAAACCACCACCATTACTACTACCAAAAAATAGAGAAAGTGAAGACTGCCTTACAAGAAAATATTTAGTAACTTTTTCTACCATTATTTCATGATATCAAATCCTAGACTCTAAATATATTTGGGATAAGTCTAGAAATAGAAATTGTCAAATTAAATATTTGTTTTACTGATATTTTAAGGAGTCTTTATAAAGCTACCTAATGAAGTTTAATGTTCCACAAAATAATCTGAATTCATTAATACTGGATAATATGTTCTTGAGTAAAGGGGGTGATATAACTCAAGTCACAAATGAATTGTGTCAAGGTTGTAAGACACCAAACCTCACATCAGCCTGAACAACTTCTAACTAACCAGCTTCCTAAATTGTTCACTACATGGTTTCCATCTACACTGGTCTCTAAAAAGGAAATGGTAATGTGTCAAAAGATTCAAGTTAGAAATATAAAATAATAAGAATATTTTTTTCACATATCTCTTCTAACCTTGTAAACCTACCCTTTCCAGAACAATAAAGACACAGCCCCCCTACCCCCCAGGAACTTTTAATCTAATTATGACTTGATTAAAAATATTAATTTCAATACTGTTATTAGTTGATACATTCACGTGTCTTCAAGCTAGCTTTAATTCTTTTAACTTTGAGAGATTAAAAAAAATACTTAATTTGTACCCAACTGCTTCAGAGTGGCAGAAACATAAGTATTTTGTAACTTTTTTGTAGGAGCCCCAATCCTTAATTCTAAAAAGGCTAGAAAAAGTAAAAATTCTTAACATAATACAGATACTAGTTTGAACAGTCTTTTTTTTTAATTTCAAGAGCAGTATAATTTTTAGTTTATTGAGTTGAATTCTGATGATCATTTAATGCATAAGGATAAAGCATCTCTTCCCTCCTTTAACAACCACCTAAAGCTACTTTAATGGCAAGAAAGGAAAAGAAAGAAGATAAAGTCTCCCCCCAAAAAAGAAAATGCCTTATGAAAGAGGGGAAAACAGTATTATGAGCAAGATTTTAGGTAGAGCACACACACACACACAAAGACTTGACAATAGTTGCATATTTCTTTGGTATAATTATGCAGTATTTCATAATTATGATACTCGAGTATACAAAAATGGAAAAGCTAGTTAAATTCATTAATCATCACATAAATCTGAATATACTTTTTAACCTTAATGTCTTATCCTAGGAGTAAGATGCACGGAAGTCCCATGCCATTCTATCCTTCCATCCATCACAGATGAAGAATTCAGAACAATAATTAACTGTTTGAACTACAACTTAAGTATTTTAAATTATTTAACAAAAGTACCATTAAGAAACTTAGTGTTCACAGTGACAAACCAGAATCTATAATCTATTTTAGGTTAAAACTTTTAATATTTTCTTTATTAACTAGGAATATATTAAACTATATTAAGTAAGAAGTTTAAGTGACAGGGTATAAGAGCCTTAAATATTATTTTCAAAACTTACAAATTCTCCATATGCATATATGTTACAGTATATGTAAGTTATAATATATGTAAACTCCACTAAGTGAACATGTAACATAAATAAGCTGTGACTATTGTAATCTCTAGGATTTGGCTGACATCTCTTGCAATATATCTCTGACTGAATTGTGTTTTAATTTTTAATTATAACATAACACTGAGAATCATGCAATTTGATTTAATCACTTCATTTTAAAGCCTTAAACCCAGAAATACCTTTTTAAAAGGTTAAAACAATAAAATCAAACGAGGATACCAGATTCATAGTTAATGCCTTCCTTCAACATGTGGATGAGTTATAAAGCATACATGTTATCTTCAACACTAAATGCATTGCCAGGATTGTGATTAATCGTTTAAATACCGACATCTGTGTTGACTTCAGTGTGCAGGCCTCCAGATGTGTACTGGTAAAAAAATTATCATATTTTAAGAAGTCAGAGTTAGAAATAACCAGTAACAGATGCCTAATACATAAGTTTCTAGCAATTCTAAATTATTTAGGACTTTGCCCCCAAATATGGCTTTGTTCACATTTGTCAGTGAGAATTACATCTGTGACTAGCTTTAAATTTCAAAAATCTGAGCTATCAAAGATCCCATATACTTTATCTAAGTATCACCTTGACATTAAAGAGGGAAAAGATTTTTCTCTTTCTGTCCTTAAGATTACTTATTCTCCCCACCCTCCAACATACATTCCAAAATACCTTGAGTATGAAGGTTACCATTTTGGAGAAAAGTAAAAAGGAAATTCAATTTATACAAAATAGGGATGCAATATTCCAGTTTTCAGGAGCATCAAATTATCATTCATTCCATAAGAGCAAAGCTACTCTGAATATAAACAAACTAATCTCCAACAAAGTTTCTTCAAATAAAAAAAATGTGCATGTATAAAGAAAAATATGAAACAGATGAAGTTCGAAAAAGTTGTAAATTGTACACTCACAATCACAGATGAGTGTAAAAGAGAACAGCAATACTTGCAAATAGCATCATTATGCTCATGAATATGATGAGCCACACTAAATCTAGTCAGAGATAAACTTACATGTGTTTCTGTTTAAGCTGTATAAAATAAGTTAAAACTTTTTTTTAAATGTCACTTTTGTAGGTTATCGTGATACAAAAATATCTATACCCTATTATTCTATACATATAGAATAATGTCTATATTCAGTGGCTCAGAAATCAATAGCATCACTGCACTACTATATTTTCTCTAACAAGGACCAAAAATGTCAATAAGCAACTTCAAATCAGCAACCTAAAGCAAGTAATAAATGATGTTGGCACCAGACTACCAGTGACCTTTTTTAGTTATTTGTTGCCAGGAGTCTGAAAAGAAGCTCAAAATAACTTACATAACCATTTACAATTGTTCTTATATTTTAACAAAAGGAAATTCAAACATTACATTTCATAAATAATTTTTTAAAATATATACTATATATATGGCAGAATGATTCCACTACAAAGTCATGTTGACTTTGGTTACCTTTGTTAATCGATGATTTTGAATTCTCTCTTAAAAAATTCTCCAAAGCCATTACTCTCATCTTTCCCAAGTCCTCATGTCCTATACTCATCATTTTCCTCATTCTGATCCTCCATACTACTGAATCAAGGGTATCCAATGTGAACTCCACCATCTGTCATACATTAGACATGCCAAGTGCAAAATCACAAACTTGATTTTGTCTTACTACCAACACTCCATTATCAAACTAGTTGCCAAAGCTCCCTTGTTATTCTTCCATCACTCTCCTCACTTCTTTCCTAATAATAATCTATTTCAGGCCCTTACTCTTCACCTAAGCTATTGCTAATTAGCGTCCTTGACTCTATCTCTTTCTTTCTATCTCTTCAAATTAATTTTTCTGGGTTGACTTTCCCCAAACTGCCTATCTGAAGGAAAACACACACATATCGAACAAAAAAAATCCACATCCCACCTACCTAAGGATAAAGTCAAAACTGGTCATTTGGCTAAAGCCTTCCATGTTAGGCCCCAAACTACCTGCTTTGCAACCACTATTTTATAGCCAAAATTTACACACTGATTTTCCACCTCCAAGCATCTACTTCTTTGCCCTTCTTTTGGAAACCCCTCTCCTACATTTCTATATTTTGAAAACTCTGTTCAAATGTTGTTATCTCAGGTTGTACACAACTAGAAATCATTCCCCCTTTTCAACTGCTGTTGCACTTTATCAATTGATTAATCACCCTCCCCACTCCCCCAGCAGCAGCAATTGAAAGGAAACCAAAGGACCTCCTAATCAGAAGCCCAACAGATAAAGACAGTCAAATGCAAAGCTACTCTGGTTTAATTGAAGGTGGGGAGGAAAGGATTTGGAGACCCACATTCCAGATAAGCACCTGCAAAATACTGAAAGGCTCAAGCTTGGTATGAAAACTATTGATCCATCATCTCCACTGATATTTATATCATGAAGTCCAAAGACAAATATCTACCTAAGGAATCAAATTTGGCTAAGTGCAGCCTCTAGTTAACTGTAACCTTGGTCTTTTCCTGAGTCCCAAATATAAAACCATAAGGCAGCTGTGTATCTAAAACAGTATTGAAAAATGTCAGTTAGTAGCATTCTCTCTCTGCACAACTCAGTGCCAGATTTACAGGAAGCACTCAACAAATATATATATTCAATGAATAAGTAATTCATTATATGCTAATCACTGCCAGGGAACTTGAAGGATGATAGAGATAAAAGGAACATGTTCCAGAACAAAGACAACACCATTCCTACCAAGCATTACACATACAACAGAACACAAAACTGGGGAGGTAATGTTATTTGGTGAATTTTTAGTACCTCAGAAGAAAAATATAACTTTTAAAACTTTCATTTTCCCCTAAATCAGGGGTCCTCAAACTACAGCCCGCGGGCCACATGCAAATACAAATATTGTATTTGTTCCCGTTTTGTTTTTTTTACTTCAAAATAAGATATGTGCAGTGTGCATAGGAATTTGTTCATAGTTTTTTTTAAAACTATAGTCCGGCCCTCCAACGGTCTGAGGGACAGTGAACTGGCCCCCTGTTTAAAAAGTTTGAGGACCCCTGCCCTAAATGTTTCCACAGTCCATATCTTTCAATGAGTCATGTAAATCAGGATTGCTTACTAGTACTGCTTGTTCATTCCATAGAATCAGTGAAAGAGCTAATCAAATAATTTTTCTAAGCAGTTTTTACTGCATAATATCCTGGTCACCATCTCACCATCCCCTCCCAAGCACCAATATCTTGATTTGGGGGGTTTTCACTCCCCTGTTTTTTATACCTATTGTCCATCTGTTTACATCCTTAAACAAATGTATGCTATGTTCTATGTATTAAAATATTTTATATAAATAACCACACTAACTTAAAAAGTACTTTTGGAAAAAAATTAACAATATTTTTTAATTTTAAAATTTTAATACTAGAAAATAAATTATCAAATAACCCATAAACTCAACAAGCTTAATTGCGTATATACCTAAAATTACAAATAAAATATTTGTCAAAAATAGTTCAAATTCTAAGTAAATTAAATATCAAACATCATCCAAAATCCAAAGCCCTAAACAGATTGGGGGGAGAAGAGAAAGGGCTCTAATATTCACTGAATACCAACTTTATGCCAAACTCTATGATATGCACTTACACGTATTATTGTTATGGACTGAATGTCTGTGTTCCCCAAACCCCAAGATTCTTATGTTGAAGCCCTAACCCCTAATTTGATGGTATTTGAAGATGAGGCCTTTTGGAGGTAATAAGGATCCTATGAAGTCATGAGTGTGGAGTCCTCATGATGAAAACTATTAGTGGCATTATAGAAAAAAACAACAACACAAAAACACCAGAGAGCTTGCTCTGTCTTCACCTTGTAAGGGCATAGTGAGAAGGCCATAGTCTGAAAGCCAGAATGAAAGCACTGAGCAGGAAATGGATAGGCTAATATCTTGATCTTAGACTTTGCAGGCTCTAGAAAAGTGACAAAATACATTTCTGTTGTTTAAGCCACTCAGAATATGGAATTTTGTTATGGCAGCTCAAGCAGACTAATACAACCATGTAATCCTTATATGACTCTAATTATTACCCAAAAATCCTATATAATAAAAGGGTAATATGCAAATTGATCCTAACAGCAGAGCGACTGGGAATCACTGATCATTATGACACACACTGACCACCAGGGGGCAGACGCTCAATGCAGGAGCTGCCCCCTGGTGGTCAGTGTGCTCCCACAGGGAGAGCTCTGCTCAGCCACAAGCCAGGCTGACAGCTGCCAGCACAGCGGTGGTGGTGGGAGCCTCTCCCGCCTCCTCAGCAGCGCTAAGGATGTCTGACTGCAGCTAGGCCTGCTCCCCGCTGGCAAGTGGACATCCCCTGAGGGCTCCCGGGCTGCCAGAGGGATGTCTGACTGCCAGCTTAGGCCCAATCCCCCCGGGGAGCGGGCCTAAGCCAGCAGGTGGTCATTCCCCGAGGGGTCCCAGACTGCGAGAGGGCACAGGCCAGGCTGAGGGACCCTCCCGAGTGCACAAATTTTTGTGCAACGGGCCTCTAGTCTATATATATAAAAGTCTAAGCAACCAGCTGACTGGTCAGTAGCTATGACGCACACTGACCACCAGGGGGCAGGTGCTTAATGCAGCAGCTGCCGAGCTGGGGTCACTTGGCAGCAGCGGTTCTTGGGTGACGCAGTCAGAACCAGAGAGGAGGGAGCCCGATTCTGGAGTGTGTCACCTTAGAACCGCCCTCTCGCAATCTGGGACCCCTCGGGGGATGTCAGAGAGCCAGTTTCGGCCCCATCTCTGCAGGCCAGGCTGAGGGACCTCACCAGTGCACAAACCGCTAGTTATATATAAAGAAACTGAGAATTAAGAAGGTACAGTTCAATGAAAAACATAATGGTCAATCTCACACAAGAAATCAATCCAAATCAAAATGATGCAATATTTTTCATCCATTAGGTTTGCAATGCCTAAAATGTTTAACATGGAGTACTAGAAGCCCGATGCATGAAATTTGTGCAAGGGGCTTGGCCCATGCAGCCACGGCTTCGTCCAGAAGGTTGTTTGGCTGTCTGGTCTAATTAGCATATTATGCTTTTATTATTATAGATAGGCAACCTAATGAGGAAAAAGGTGAACTGTAGATGGGACTGTTAATTACTGTAATACTTCTCAAAGGCAATTTGAAAATATACATCAAATTTCAAAATGTACCTGGTCCTGATGAGGTGTCAGAGCCCAAGCAGAGCTTGGAGGGGTAGCATTCCTGTGGAGGAGTAGCACTGCATGGTTGTTATGTCAGAGCCTGAACAGGGTGAAGAAGTCATCCAATACTGGAGTGAGGAGGGGAGAGGGAGGCCTGACATAGAATGTTGATACCCAAGTGGCATGAGGAGGGCACCTCTATGTTCAGGGGACAACAAAGATTGGTTAGGGAGGAGGATGACCAAATAGACAATATATTTATGATAATGAAAGCCAGGTATCTCACTGTTGGGAAAGGTATTATGAATATGGAAAGGGGAAGAAAAAAACCCTGT
Organism: Myotis brandtii; assembly: GCF_000412655.1. NCBI lineage: Eukaryota > Metazoa > Chordata > Mammalia > Chiroptera > Vespertilionidae > Myotis > Myotis brandtii. The sequence goes on along the minus strand of NW_005368341.1, from coordinate 3,790,482 downwards.
GAGAATAAACCCTGTGACAAACAGATATTGGAGATCTCTGTGTGAAATCATAATTTTATACAAACACATACAATATAGATGTAAAAGTGTATATATGTATACACACATTTGTATACTTCCTAGTTCCTTCTACTGAGATGGTCCCAAAAGCAATTAGCATAACTGGAGTTAAGATATTGCCTTCTAAATATCATTCTCCAATATAAGGAATGTGCCTTGGAGAAACAGCTGATTCCAGGACTGGAGCAGGGAAAGTACAAGATTAGCTTGGAATACCTTGTTATGCTAGAAGGTATTTTAAGTATTACACAAAGATTGATGGTGACATGTCAAAAGGTCAAAGATAGCTTGAAGGGCTTCCCAATGTTCAAATATGGGACAATTTGAGGATGAAAGTAAATAATAGTAATAAATTGTAACCCACTGACTGAGAATCCATGAATCTGTACTGATATAAATAAGCAAATGAACAAACTGAAAGTTTGATGATGAATGGAATACTGTATTTACATGGTTTCAAAATCCCTCTTCACAAAATGCCAGTTAATTATGAAGGGAAAATTAGTAATCTAACAATGGAAAACTCTCTCAGACACTACCTTAATAAAGTGATAAAAATGAACATCATCAGTAATGGAACAAATGAAAATCATGTTCTCCCTGACAAGATGCAATAAGAACACAGCATCATGACTTTGATATTCCTGACAATGTGCAGAACCTGAATCTAATCATGTGGACACATGAAACAAGTCAAAGTTAGGTACATGCTATAACATAACTGGCCTATAATCTTCAAAAGTGTCAAAATCACGAAAGTTGAAGACAAACTGAGAACTACTCTAGACTGAAGAAGACTAGAGACATGACAACTGAATGTAGTGATCCATGATTCTAAATCAAGACATTTTTGAGACAATTAGAGAAACCTAAAGATGATTTGTGGATGATAGTAATGTATTAGTGTATTAATTTCCAAGTTTGATGGTTGTACTGTGATAATGTCTTTTTAGGAAATTCAAATTAGAATATACAAGGGTGATGGGCATCAGGTTGGCAACTTACTCTCAAATGCTTTAGGGCAGTGGTCGGCAAATTCATTAGTCAACAGAGCAATGATTGAAATTTCTTTTGAGAGCCAAATTTTTTAAACTTAAACTATATAGGTAGGTACATTGTTATTAACTTAATTAGGGTACTCCTAAGGCTTAGGAAGAGCCACACTCAAGGGGCCAAAGAGTCGTATGTGGCTCGCGAGCCGCAGTTTGCCAACCATGGGTTTAGGGGAAAGAAGAATGCACTTTCAATTACTCTCTAAGTTTGCAATTATTTAAAAGTAAAAAATTATATTAAAAAATATAAATGCACCTGTCAATTTGATCTAGCAAATTCTTCTCTAAGAGTTTATCTGATAAACACAAAAGCTAAATAGATTACTTAATATGCATACAAGGGACTAGTAGTGCACAACTACTAAAAAGCATAAGGTCAAGTTTTACATTAATGTGTAAACACGTGCCTAAGAAATAAAATATAAAAATCAAGTAGAAGAAATGTTATATATAATATAGTCCTCTGTGTGTATTTAAAAAATATAAACACACACAAAATAATATACATATGTATATATAAATTCTGGACGGATACTTAGTTTTGTTACATATTGGAGTTTTTCTTAGTAAATATTTGGTTTCACCTCCTAAGCTAATTTTGTATTCAGCAAAATCTTACTAACTCAAATTAACATGTAAGAAAAACTGAATTATAAACCAAAGAAGAAACATACAGAAACCTGAACAAAACAAAGTAATTTCAAATGTTTTTTGTCATTCTAAATGGAAAATTTCCTGAATGAAGTAGGTTCTACACATTCAAACCTGAAGACCACAAATATTCTGTAAGGTGACCAATAAATGGTGAATTGCTTAATACTAATAAACCAGTCTATTGTGAAGGCCTTTTTCTTCACAAAAAAATATTCTTTGCTTTTCCTTTTATCTTTAATGAGATTTTTTTACTATGTAACTACAAACATTTTGAACAAATTGCTGCTCACAACATAAACATAGAACAGGAACAAACTACTACTACATATTTTGCAAAAGCTGGTAAGATGAAAGTTGCTAAGAAAAATCATGTATATCATCAGGTACACAATTATCTCTAGATCCTTTTTAAGGAGTCAATTTTCAGCTACTTATTTTAAATACAGATTCATTCATTCAACAAGCATTTATTGACCATCTAAAAAGTACCAGGCACTTTGAAAAATGTTAAGATTAAAGCTTGGTTTGACTAACCACTTAATGGCAAGCTTTTTAAATCTCTGAGCTTCAGGACTGTGGTGATAATTAGACTAATTTAAATAAAGTACCTAATACTGCACCTTGTATATGATAAACAATGAATAAATGCTATTTCAAAATATGAAATTTAAGTTAGAAATGGGATCCTGCCCTCAATAAGCCAGTTTTCTACTGCATAGTTCAAAACTGGAGGATTATGAACCAACTTGAAAGTGAGGTAAAGAAAACATGTCTGACGATAAAGCTACTATCAAAACAGAAGACAAACAATCCCCACAACGTATAATGAATCCCAGAATTGAAAAGAAATGTGCTCGGGCTAGTTTATGAATTTGTGTAGTCTGCACACTAATGTCTTTCTTCTTCCATTAAAAAACAACAACTGAGTGCACTATATATACAAAGAACAAGTGTTCCAGCTGTGTGGTTTTATGATTTAATAGAATCACGATGGGTAAAACTTAGGACAATTTTAGTGACGCAAATAATGGCTTAATGTAACAAGTTTGTACACCATTATCCACAATTCTTTCTACCACCTTCAGAAAGACTACCCAATAGTAATCTCCTTTTCTTATGAGACAAATACCTATCCTAACTATAACATTTGGCCAATAAAGTAAATAATTTTGAAAAAAAAAAATCTAAGTAGCCACAACGATCTAACAGACAGACAGAACCAAATCTACCAGATAAACAGCTAAAGGGTTTAAGAACGCTGGTGTCAAAGGGGCCAGCTGTCCACCAATTCTTGCCAGTTATGCGACCCCGGGAAGTTTCTCAACAGTTCCAAGCTTCAGTGTCTCTCTGAAAAACTGTAAATATCAGTACCTTCTGGCTAGATTTGTCAAACTGGATTAGTTCCTCTAGGTAACCATGAAACTAATAAAAATATAGAACTTTAGGGTCCTAAAAAAATCCTTAAACTTAGATTAGTTCAAAGTAATCAAAGATGAGTGAGGAACACGAGTAACACAATAACGTGTATTAAGCACTAACACCTGCCCCCCCCGCCGCCCCATCCTACCTAACATTCATTCAGACTTCATCTGTAACGTCCCAAAAGTCAGCAGCACTGGCCTAACCAGAAACAACTCTGGGAGGTGTAAAGGCAAAGGAGGGCTGCTCAACCGAAGAAAATAAAGGGAAAAGAGGTGGGGTCACGAACGAGGTAGCCGGCTGACGAGGAGGACCAACCATCCCGGACACCGGCGCGGGGGCCCAGGGTCACCATGGCTCCTCCCAATGAGGAAGCAGAAGGCATTCAGCCTCCCCGGCGAGCCCACCGGGACGCGCCGAGCCCGGAGCCG
>NW_005368341.1:3738665-3786691 GCF_000412655.1 Myotis brandtii | reverse complement strand
CCTCTGGGCCCGGCCCTCGCTGCCGCGCTTCCTCCAACCCGAAGCCTGAGTCACCGTCCGCGAGGCCCAGAGGCCCAGGCCCCGCCGCTCACCTTCCGCAGGGAACTCCTCGAACTCGTCGTCCTCCTCCAGGAGACCCAAGTCTACCGGCTGCTTCTTCTCGGACATCGCGACCCTCCGCGCCCCAACCGCCTCAGGCCAGCAGGAAAGTTGGACCCACTCGCCTCACCACGGCTGCCGCCGCCGCCTCCGAGCACGCTCTACCATAGAGACGCGGGGGAAGAGCGAGAGGGGCGGCGCGAGGAATGCTGGGATACTGGAGGTCGGCCCCGCGCCTCCTGCGGGTTTAGCCACCCTTCAGTTAGAAAGGTTGCCTAGGTTGGACCTGTTGTACCTCTGCGGCCTTATCGCGAGTCTCTGAATTGACAAACTGGATGTCAGGGTAGGTTTCCGCGACTAGAAAAGACTCATATTGTGTAAAAATAAATTCAAACCTGAGGGGTGAGGCGTCCGCCAAGATTCATGAAGGGCCTGCTAAATGCCGGGCCCTTAGCCTAGGTTGGCTCCGTCCTTAAACCAATTCGCTGAGCACACCCCATATTAAATATATGCACACCCCAGAATATTCAGGTTTGGAAATGGCCAAAGGCATTCAGGGAGTGTTAGTCAACCCAAATGCTTATTTGTTCACCTGACTTCAATCTCCACATTTTCCCATTCGGTGTTCCTCCATCTTGTAGTTACACCGTGGTGAATACCCGATTAATAGGGAGTGTGTGTAATAACTACTTTACAGGTTGTTACAAAATAATGCTACGTAAAAGCGAGGTACATAATATCCTATGGCGTTTAAAACATGTCATTTTGAATTTTTAAAATATCTAATATTTGGAATGTAGTGATCTACATAAAACTATCTCATCTATATGTGATACTATAGTTGAACATTGCGGAATATAATTAAATGTACATTAATTATTGTACATTTTGTTACATGTGTTTGTTTATGTGTTGAAATCCCATTTCTTCAACAGCATCCCATAAACTTTATACCATGAACCAGGGACTGTGCTGGAACATCAAAGGTATAGACGAGGTCCTTGCCCTCAAGTAGCTCATAGTCCACTCAGAGACATGGACACAGATGGGTCACAATGACACAATAATACATTTGAATCTCTATTTGCAATTAAAATTTCCTAAGAAGTGGACAAAGTGCATGAGTGTTCAGAGGAGAATGGAGCAACTAAATAGAGCACGTATTTGGATCAGAGTTTGGGAACCTACAATTAGCTGTAACTTTCAAAAAAATAAGATTACCCTTCATAATACTATTTTGATTTGATTATTGAAAACATTGACAGTCTTCAAATTAAGTTCCAAGTATATGTAATTTGGTATGCTACATAAGTAAGTACCAAATTAATGAAAGAAGGGAGACTATGAGGAAAACCTAAAGTTGGTAATGAATGTAGACAGTAGAAATGCAGAAAGCATGTAGTATATTTCTTCATATGCAGAAAGTAGTAGTATATTCTGCACATGCAGAAAGTATGTAGTATATTCTTCATATGCAGAAAGTATGTAGTATATTCTTCACATGCAGAAAGTATGTAGTATATTTCTTCATATGCAGAAAGTATGTAGTATATTCTTCATATTAAAGTCCATTTAATTGCAGCATTTGCTAACTTTGATGAGCTCTCTTAAGAGATTTATACTCTCTAGCATGCCTTCTGTCACACATATTACATATACCACTAGAACCACACACCAAGTTGAAGCTTGGGGCAGGCAGTTTGATTTTGACATCAAAGAATAAAAAACAAATCACATATCTGAGCAGTCATCTTATGCAGAGGTAAAAGATTTGCCCAAGGACAAGTTTATAGAGACAGAAAGATTAATGGCTGCAAGGAGATGGAACTAACTGCTAATACGATGATGATTGAGGATAGTAATGGCAGATAGTGATGATGGTTGCAAAACAAGGAATAAACTGAACACCCCTGAAATGTACACTTCAAAATGGTGAATTTTATGTTATGTGTGAAGTATATTTTAATACTTAAAATGCTATTAAAAATTAGTCCAAGGAGTCAAGAATCCCAAATTCTACTTCCTGGGCCTATTATTTGATTTATTAATTCTTAGCAAAAGAAAAAAGCAATAGCAATATAGTGATTTTCTTCCCTGAAACTGAATATATTCTATTTAAAGGAATAATTGAGAAACTACCTTATGTTTAGTCCCCATTTATTTTATTTTATTAATTCATTAAATACAAAATGCTGGAACCACTGACTGGATAACCTCTCATTTTAGCCATTGTGGCACATGGTTAAAATGAGCATCTTCTCATTTTCATGGTATGGCACAGGGAAAAACTTTGAGAAATGATAGCCATTAGTGTATGAGGCACTGGAGGCATTATTGCTTCGTTACATTGAGCATATAAGAATACATATTTGATGGACCAGGCTATAAATCCATGCTGAATTCCTACCAAAGGGGGATTTTAGGCAAATTACTTAATTTCTCTAAAATATATTTTGGTTACTTGCAGAGTTATAGTAAAAATTAAATGAGATTATCTGGTGTACATAGTGTAATGTGGTCAATACATGTTAGTTACTATTAACTATCTCAGATCTTCCATACCAATCCTAAAAATCTCTAAATGTGGATTTTGTTTCTTAGTTGACATCTTGGTGATACTTTGTGAGGAAGTCAGTCCCTCTACAAGTTAATAATAATATAAATAACAGTAGCCAACCTGTATTTAGTGCTTACTATGTATCAGGCACTATGCCACACCCTTTCTGTATATTTACTTATTGAATCCTCCTCACAGTGAGTACTTAAAATTTAAATTTGTTTTATATTTGAGAGAAGTAAGTGCTAAGGCATGGTGAAGCTATTATATCCTAAGGGCTTTGTTAAAGATAGGAAACAAACCATCTCATTGTATGGAAAGGCAGACAGTTCACACACAAATCTCTAGAATCATTTCTTTCTAACACTTTTAAAGGTATACACATGTGGGAAAATGGCAAAACATAAATGTAGACAGAAGTGCAAAGGACAAACAGGTAGAATAAAGGAGAAAATAAAACCTTGGGGTTGACGTAGTTCTCCATGGCTAGGAACCATCCACAATTCTAGTGAGAAGCATTGGAGTAAAAACTGTGCCTTTACCTTCATATCAGATCATGTCTGTAATTGGTGGATTATATTTAACTTCAAAGGAAATCAAATTAGTAGCAGATTTTATAGTAGTTGATTCCATTTGTCTCAGGCAAATCTTTTTCTTTCTAGAAGTTGCATTTGGGATCCACATGGTATTAGTTACATCACAAATACATACCCGAATCTTTGTTTGCTATGGAGTAACTATTCCATAACCAGGCAGGATGGATCCCATGCGATTGACCTTTCTGTATCCATTTCTATCCAGGAAGAAATGGTGAGGGGCTGTTTAATGGCCGATATCTGGAGAAAGGACCAATTTCAAAGGCATCTTCATTTTGACTTCCGGAGGACACAGGTAATTAGCCAGCCATGAAAAACTGAGAACGCAAACCTATGATGGCCTTTCAGGAAAGATGAAAAGCTTAGGCTCCAAAGTTACTCAGAGTAGAGTCATGTACTTGAGTGACTTTGGTTGTGCTACTTATGTCCTTCTGTGACCAGGTTATTTCATTTAGCATAATGTTCTCCAGGTTCATCCATGTTGTTGACTAGCACAGAATTGGCTTCTTTTAAAAGGCTGAGTAATATTCCATTGTATGTATAGACCACATTTTCTTTGTCCTTCACCTGTCAATGGACATTTAGGTTGTTTTCATATCTTGGTTATTGTAAATAATGATGCAATGAACATGGGAGTACAGATATCTTTTCAAGATCCTGATTTCAATGCTTTTGGATAAATGCCCAGAAGGGATTGCTGGATGACATAGTCATTCTGGTTGTAATTTTTGAGACACTTTCATGCTATTTTCCATAGTGGCTACACTATTTTACTTTGTCACCAACAGTATATAAGAGTTACATATTCTCCACATCCTTACCAATACATGTTACCTTTTAGGGTTTTGTTACATTTTGGTTTTGGTTGTTTGTTTTATAATACCCATTCTGATAGATATGAGGTGATATCTCATTGTGGTTTTGATTCACATTTCCCTGGTGATTCATGATATTGAGTATCTTTCACACACTTGTTAGACATTTGTATGTCTTATTGGGAGAAATGTCTATTCAAGTTCTTTGCCCACTTTCTAATTGGGCTATTTGTTTTTTGCTATTGAGTTATAGGATTTCCTTATATATTTTGGAGATTAGCCCATTATCAGTTATGTATAGTTTATTTTTCTCCCATTCTATATGTTGCCTTTTCACTCTGTTGATCGTTTATTTTGCTGTGCAGAATTCTTTAGTTTGATGTAGTTCCATTTGTCTTTCTTTTGCTTTTGTTGCTTGTACTTTTGGTGTCATACTCAAGAAATCAATGCCTAGACCAATGTTATGAAGCTTTTCCTTATGTTTTCTTGTAGGAGTGACTTTAGGTCCTATACCTAAATTTTTAGCTTCAGGTCCTATACCTAAATTTTTAATCTATTTTGTGTTTATTTTATTTTTAAACATTTTATTGATTTCAGAGAGAGGAAGGGAGAGAGTGTGAGAGAAACATCGATGAGAGAGAAACATCAGTCTGCTGCCTACTGCATGCCCCCTACTAGGGATTGAGCCAAGCCGGCAACCTGTACATGTATACTGACTGTGAATTGAACCAGTGACCTCTTGGTGCATGGGTTGATGCTCAACCACTGAGCCACATCTGACTGGACGATATTTTTTAAATCCTCACCCAAGAATATATTGAGAGAGAGAGAGAGAGAGAGAGAGAGAGAGAGAAACATTGATCAGTTGCCTTCCAATCACATGCCCTGACCAGGGAATGAACTCACAACATAGGTATGTACCTTGACCAAGTATTGAACCCACAACCTTCTGGTGTACAGGATGATGTTCCAACTAACTGTGCCATATGGCCAAGGTTTTGTGTGTGTGTGTGTGTGTGTGTGTGGTGTGTGTTTAATATACGTGTGATATATGTTTAATGGTTTGGCTTATAGAGGAGTGATAAAAATAAAATATAAAAAGTTTTTTTACAAAAACATAAAACTTGAAAATATGTCACCTTTGATATAAGGAGATATTTTTCATTCTCTTGTCTCAAAATGATTTAACATTGTTTATGGATTTGGCTCTGAAATACATGCAGTGCAGGTGCCATGTGCAGACAAGGTTCCTCCCATCTCAGATTTTATACCCCAGCAGGTTCTTTAGTTTCCATCAGTCTACCTGGAATAAAGCTTCTAAAATTTTTCTGGAGCAAATATTTGGGACTTGCTGTGTTTCTAAACCTTAATGTGCATTCAAATCTCTGGTGATCTTATTCAAATCAAATTCTGATTCAGTTGGTCTACCTAAGGCCTGAAATTCTATGTTTTAAATAAGCTCCTAGGTGATGTCAATATTGCTGGTCTGGAGACCACATTTGAAGAAGCAAAGGTTTAGATGAAATGAAAGTAAGAGAAAATATCTGAGTTTCTGAAAATTGATGTAGTTAATAGCACTGCATGACTAGTGCATAACTTGTTGTGGCTCCTTTAACAGTGTAGGAAAAGAAAGTCTTTCCCTACTCTCTTAGGTTTAATAACTGGGTCTATAAAATAAATCGATAACAAGAAGATTAATCAGAGAAAAAGTAAACAAATTTATTAATTTTTAATATGCACACTGATGCATCACAGGAACAAAAAAATGAATATTCCCCCAAGGCTGTGAGATTTGAGAGTTTATTACTGTGTGTAAGAAATAAGGCAAGCCCCCAAATTCAGGGGTCCTGGTAGAACATAAAACATGCTCGGGAGCCAGGCAGCAAGGCAAATGTCTACTTCTACATAGAAGGGTGCGCACACATGGTCTGGAAGCAGGCGCATACCGAGCAGGTGGTCTGCTTGGCTTTATATCCCTGACACACGTGACCTGTTCCTCACTCTTGATTGGAGCTCAGGCGCACAGTCTTTTGCTCGTGATTGGCTAATTCAAAGGGAGAGGTTGGCCTTTTCCGGTTCAAGATGGAGGCCCGGAGCTCAAGCCATGCGGCCAACATGGTGGCTGCCAAGTCACGCAGTCCAGAATGGCGGCTGTCTAAACTGTGCTTTGACAGAAAAGATGACTTGTTTATTCTCACATGTGTTAAGAGGAAGGGGGGATGTAAATGATTTAGGGGAGAGTAAATAGTCTTTAGGAAAAATGAATGGGCTGTTAGAAAAGTTGGGAGATGTTGATATCGGTGGGGTGTCCCCACCTGTTGCTGGGAGAAGTGGGCTTCTTGAGGTGCTGCAGGAATGAGAATTTCCTAGGCCCCCTGAGAGGATGAGGCCTTGTGGAAAGCTTTATTTCTGTGGAATGAAACCCCTGAGTTTCCAAGGTCACACCTCCCTCCATCCTGCCATGGAAAAAGTCCCATTTTGTCTTCAGCAGGGCTAAGAGCAAAGCCATTGCCCCGAGTTTTTGCTCCATAGAAGCATAGTCCAGTCCAGCATCTGGCTACTTCAGCTTGTGTTCCCAGCAGCAGTCCATGGCGTGTGGGGGTCTGCATGGTCATTGGCCATGCAGTCTAGGGCCACATGGCAGGCTAGCGCTCTGGGAGTGCCATGAAGCAGGAGCAAAGCAAGGGGAACCAGAAGGAGAGAATTCCTTTGTCTGGGATTATGTATTCCCCAATTTTTGCAGGCTTGCATTAGCTCCACCCCTCTAGCCAATGGTCTTTGTTCCCAAGTTAGACTGACGTCACCGGACTTTACTGCACCTGCGGCCTCTTCCCTTTTGTTGGACTCCCTCCCCCAGTGATCTGCAGAGGGTGGACTGGTGGTCCCCGGGAGTGTGAAGTGGCAGCTTCCTGGTGAAGAAGCTGCGTGGATGACCATGCTTATGGTCTTCCCTCTGCTCCTTTCCTATTATTAATATTAGCTAGCTAGTGATGAGGGTAACAATCCGAGTTTGTGGAAAAAATTGTCTGGATGTGGAGTCAACTTCTAGTCTCCTTCCCGGTGATGAGTCAGTCCTGGGGAGGAGATTTATGACAATTGAGGTTCTTTTGGAGGATCTGTCTTTAGGCCAATAGGGTGAGAAAACTTCTCACCCTATTGTTGTTTTTCAAGTACCTTCAGCTCCAAGTAATCAATATACTAAAGCAGCATTTTTGGGGACGGCATGCCCAGTACTCCTTCAACATCTATACCCAATTCAAATGTTTGCTTCTCACAATTGGAATTTTTCCTCTGATATATTGTTGCTTCTTACATATTATGGGCTTAGCTCTTCTTAGAGAAATATATCTCTTTGAACAACTCACAGCTTCATTTAGTATTATGAGTAGTCTATACTCAGTGATCAATTCTAGACTTTGAAAAGAATTACAAACCCAATAAAAGAAGATTTCTTGGCTCTCTTATCATGACAAAATCCTTGGGCAAATAGAAATGTGAAAAATCATAATTGTAAAATAATACTTTAAAATATCTAGTCTCATGCAGAGCAATTAATAATGAATAAAGAAACAGTTATATAAAATCCAAATGCTAATGATAAGTGCTTAATCTACCACAAAGTAAAAGCCCAGCCATCTTGCACCAGAATTCATGTTCAGAAATCTATATTTGCATGCCCAAGACTTGTTTGAAAAGGCGATTATGGTCTCACAAGTAAATCATAAGAATTTTAAAAATTTTGTAAATGCTATATTTATATGACAGACAAGAACCACTCAGAAGGAATCATTATGGTTTGGGAAATGATATGCAATTTCAAAATCATCTAAATCATTTCAATTGCCTGTATTTACATTTATATAATGGGTATTTATAATGGTGATTATTTTAGAACTTACCTTGTTTTCCAGAATCTCACATTGGTTTCTATGGGAACGAGAATGGCTCTGAAGAAGAGCGTTTTAAGAACTCTTTTCACATTCAGTGACTGCTAACTGAACTGCATATTCTGTTTGTTAACAGTTTTTAACTCTTAAATTTTAATATGGAAATAAAAGTTGGGCATTCTAGCTACATAAATCATTTGAAATAATAAAAGCTATTTTTATGAAACATCTGGCACATTGAAACATTTGCAAACAAAATAACAAGCTTTAGGAGCTAGTAATCTGTTCACTTTTTAAAAATTTGTTAGTGATTAATCCACATGGGTCATGTGCTTTGCTTGGAAAATTGACTCCGTCAAAAAACTACTAGACTTAATACATGAATTTGGCAAAGTAGCAGGATACAAAATTAATGCCAAGAAATCTGAGGCATTTCTATACACCAATAGTGAACTTTCAGAAAGAGAGATTATAAAAACAATCCCATTTACCATCGCACCAAAAAAATTAAGCTACCTAGGAATAAACTTAACTAAAGAGGTAAAAGACCTCTACTCAGAAAACTACAGGACATTGAAAAAAGAGATAGAGGAAGACATAAACAGATGGAAGAACATACCGTGTTCATGGATTGGTAGAATCAACATCATTAAAATGTCCATACTACCCAAAGCAATCTATAAATTCAACGCACTTCCCATTAAAATACCAACAGCATATTTCACAGACCTAGAACGAACTCTCCAAAAATTCATCTGGAACAAAAAACGACCCCGAATAGCTGCAGCGATCCTGAGAAAGAAGAAAGTAGGTGGGATCTCAATACCAGATATCAAGCTGTATTACAAAGCCACTGTTCTCAAAACTGCCTGGTACTGGCACAAGAACAGACATATAGATCAATGGAATAGAATAGAGAGCCCAGAAATCAGCCCCAACCAATACGCTCAATTAATATTTGACAAAGGAGGCAAGAACATACAATGGAGTCAAGACAGTCTCTTCAATAAATGGTGCTGGGAAAATTGGACAGATACATGCAAGAAAATGAAACTAGACCACCAACTTACACCATACACAAAAATAAACTCAAAATGGATAAAGGACTTAAATATACGACCGGAAACCATAAAAATACTAGAAGAATCCAAAGGCAACAAAATCTCAGACATATGCCAAAGCAATTTCTTCACTGATACAGCTCCTAGGGCAGTTGAAACTAAAGAGAAAATGAACAAATGGGACTACATCAAAATAAAAAGCTTCTGCACAGCAAAAGAAACCATCAACAAAACAACAAGAAAACCCACTGCGTGGGAAAACATATTTGCCAACGTCATATCTGATAAGGGCCTAATCTCCAAAATTTATAGGGAACTCATACAACTTAACAAAAGGAAGATAAACAATCCAATCAAAAAATGGGCAAAGGACCTAAATAGACACCTTTCAAAAGAGGACATTCAGAAAGCCAAGAGACATATGAAAACATGCTCAAAGTCGCTAATCATCCGAGAGATGCAAATCAAAACAACAATGAGGTACCATCTCACACCTGTCAGAATGGCTATCATCAACAAATCAACAAACGACAAGTGCTGGAGAGGATGTGGAGAAAAAGGAACACTTGTGCACTGCTGGTGGGAATGCAGACTGGTGCAGCCACTATGGAAGACAGTATGGAGTTTCCTCAAAAAACTGGAAATGGAACTCCCATTTGACCCTGTGATCCCACTTCTAGGAATCACACACACATACGCACACACATATATTTATGTTTTCTTACTTTTGTAAAACCCCCTTTTAAAAGCAGTGTAAAATGTTCTGCATTTAAAGTAACCCTCTACCAATGCCTCACCCATCCTGTGCTATTATTTACCTGGTATTGTGTTGTACCTTTACCATGTTCTCACCAGCTGGAACTTATTTTTACTATTTTTGAAACAAGCTCATAAGTCTTCGTATTTTAATTTTTCTTTTTCTTGGAATAGATTTTGAGATCATAAAAAGCCCAACATGTAACTTATATCTTACATTTGTGCAGTTTACTATATTTAATATTTCCCCACATTTCATGTTTTCTCATAAACTTTATTTTTTTAATTCCCTGGAGAAAAGATATTTTGGTATATTTTTATTTAATTCCTTCTCAAAGTAATTAAAACCCACTAAAAATAAGAGAAGCCTATTTCAGAAAAAAGTGCTAAAACTAAAATTGTGTTATACTCAAACTGTAAAAGATGCCAGTAGAAAGCACATGGCATCCCATAACCAGCTTATGAAATAGCTACTCCAGTTATTGCTGACATATAATCTGTGTCTTAAATCCAAAATGTACAGGTTGATGGCAGACTGCCAAGCAGGGTGGAAAAAGTAATTTTTTTTTTTTTACCTTTCTTGGGTTGGTGGATTTCTGCCCATGATCAGTGTGGTCCTGGCTGAGGTCAGGTTTGCTAGAAATTAATGATGGCAGTTTGAGAAGTGGAGCTGCTGGCATTGTGTGACCAAGAGACCATCCTGTGACTCACTGACCTGGTAGAAACTCCAAGAAAATTTTTTTTTCTTTCTTAAAAGTATTTTTTATTCAGATTTGATTTTATGAAATAAATTAGTGATTATTATACTTTGAAAAATAGAAAGATAAATACTTGTGGGAAACAGGTAACCAAATATTTTGGGGAAATGATTGATTGGCTCTTCTATTTTTTAAAAGTTAATTTCGTTTTTAAATAAAATTTATTTTTAATTATAGCTTACATTCAACATTATTTTGTATTAATTTCAGGTGTACAGTATAGTGGTTTGACAATCATATACTTTACAAAGTGTTCCCCTGACATTTCAAGTACCCACCTGGCACCATACAGTGTTATTTAAATATTATTAACTATATTTACTATGCTGTATAAAAGTTGATTTTGAAGTGAAGCTGAAAAGTAAAATCAAGTATATTAATCTTCAGAATAGAAAATTTATCTTGCAAAGTATCTGAATCTGAAGGTGAGGATTATCAGGGCTACTCAAAGTGGAGTCTACGGACCAGTGCCCATCTGAGACAAAATAAATACAAAACGTGAACGTAGCATTTAGAAACTTTAATTTGACACATCATCTAACCCTGTGATTTTGTATTTTACAAAAATCAGTCCACGGCATTTGGGAATTATAAAAATTTGCCCTTTGCTACAATTAGTTTGAGATGCATTGATCTAATATAAACTACTGTAAGCCAGGGGGAAAAAAGCCATTTGAACTTTGCAGTATTGAAAATAATTTATCCCATGTGATTCTATCTGAAAGCTGGGAAGTGAAGGATTTTTGTCTCAGAAAGATCTCTTTCTAGCCCTAGAAAAACATACTTATTTTCATAAGATTACAGCAAAAGAGGCTGAAGCAGATAGTCTCTCCTTTGCAGATATAAAAACAACAGTGCTTGAGTGAGATACCTGATATTACACAATTACCAGCAAAATTTTAAAGTCCAGTTACATGAAGAGCATTGCCTAGAACTTGTTTAGTATTCTGACAAACAAAATAAAAATACCGTAGGCTGATTATGCCAATGAATTGGTTATATTTGCTATTTAGGATGGCAGTGCTTTGTCTTAAAGTTTCAGAAGGGAAAGCACTGTGTTACAGTTGTTTGATGGACCACCAGTGAAACTACATGTGCTAAAAAAAAATCAAGGGGAAGAATTGGAAGGAATTGAATAAACCAAAACCAAAATTAAACAGAGAATGAAGAAAGATTAAAGTAGGAATGCATATATAGTTTAACTAAAGAACCAATAGAGCAGAAAAGGCATAAAATCCCAAAAGAGAAAAGGCTTGCTACCTTGGCCTACAAAAGGAGAAATAAAATGAAAATATAAAAGGGAAAGTTTAGACAAACATTGGGAAATTTTTTTTAATTGTTAAAAGCATTAGGTTATCTAATACTAACCTAATTGGGCACATAGGGTGCCCAATGAAGACATTTAAAATGTCATTGAACAAAGCTGTGGACATTATATTGCGGAGAGCAACACTTCAATGGCAAGGGGGATGGACTGGCTCAACCATGAGGTCTTTTCCAGCTCTAATTTCTACTATTCCACAGCTCTGTGAAGAATAGTTGCTAAATTGCTTGATCAACCTAGACAAAACTCAACACAAGACTAAAACCCCAGACAAAACAAGTGTCAGCCAAAATTGAAAACACGCCCCTCTAAAAGAAAAAAAAATCTCCAAAATCTTGCATCATACCCCAAAGACAACAAATTCAGGCTCTGGCAACCTGCCCAGAGGAATAAATTCCAAAGACAGGACCCTTCAGTGAGCAAGCGCAACAAACAGGTTGGGGGATTTCAACTTCTGAGATAAGCTTACAAAACCTCCGAGCTGATCTTAATACTAGGTTTACCAATAAGAGTAAAAATTAAAAGTAGTCTATGAAGGAGCCTGGTCTATGAGTGAACTAATTCATTTATTCATTCTACACAGATTTATGGAGCACCTATTATAGGCCAGCACTGTTCTAGGGTAGGGTAAATGGGTAAACAAGACAGACAAGATATCTGCTCTTGTGGTGCTTACATTTTAGTGTGAAGAACAATATAATATATCATAACAGGACAGGTTAATATATCATAAGTTGAGTGGTAAGTGCTAAGGGGGATTAAAAAGCAAGGTAAAGAAGGTGAAGGGGAGTTGGAATCTGGGCAGCTGATTGTATTTAATAGTGCAATCAGGGTAGAACTCATGGAGAAGGCGATACATCTGAGCAGGACTTGAAGGAAGTGAAAGGAGGTAACCAAGTAGATATTGGAGGAGGAGCATTCCAGGCTGAGGGAACCACAGAATGCAGCTGGAAGGTTGGAACAAACCTGGTGTATCTGAGGAACAGGAAAGAGGCCCCTGTGGCATGGGGAAGACTATTATGAGTATGGTCAGAAAGGCCTTGTGGGCCACTAGGACCTCATCTTTTACTCTATCTGAGTAAACTACTCACAACATCTCAAATCAAGAATCCTAGGAACTCAGTGAAGAAACTAATTCACAGCAGATACCAACCTTCCTGGGAAACCATTCCACCCACACATTGGCAGTGTTTCCATGTGCTCCTTCAAACTGGTCAGTGGTCCCTTAATGTGTTCATGTGTCCTACAGTTATTGCTACTGAGAATGAGGAAGAACCATCTATTTTAGAAATACGGATATTTGCTTGTATTTATTCTTATACTAGAGGCCCTGTGCATGAATTCGTGCACCAGTGGGGTCCCTTGGCCTGGCCTGCTCTATAAAACCTAACCTTTACTAGGGGCTTGATAAATATTTAAAGGTAAGAGGAACTTGAAAATCAATTTTGAAGACAAAAATGGATCTGCTTGTGGGAAGTCTAAGGCAATATTAAAGGAAGTATTAGATGTTTTTTTGAAAAAAAATCATTATAAAATTAGAAGTTAAGTTAGAAAAGTACTGTTAATGTTTATTAATTCATTGGGGAAAAAAAGAAGTCGTTGAGCTCCTGTTATATGTCAGGCATGTTTTCTAGACACTATAGCTAGAACAGTGAACACCATATGAGAGCCTGCAATCTATATATATAAAAGCCAAAGTATCCCCTTGGGAGTTTGACTGACCGGGAGTTTGATCGCTTGCTATGACGTGCATTGACCACCAGGGGGGTGGAACGGAATGAAGGAAGGCCCCGGCTGGCAGCCAGCCGCTGCTAGGGACTCTACCCGTGCACAAATTTCGTGCACTGAGCCTCTAGTCTAATATGTTACTCTATTAAGTTTCACCTCAGGCATTTTATCAGGTCATCCCTCTGTAATAATATGTAGTTAAGAATGTGGGTTAGAGGCTCCATCTGCAACCCAGCATCACCTGTTAAGATAGGATTGGTCAGGAAAGGATGCTTGATGACCTGTCCCCATCTTGTCATCCACTCTGAAAATCCTCAGACAGAGACTGCAAGCTGAATGCTCAGGAACTTTAGAGAGGGAAAAGAGTACAGCATTTGAATCATAGGTGCATTGTCCAGTACTACAGCTGCTAGTTACAGGTGACTATCAAATGCAGTTATTCCGAATTGAGATGCATTCTAAGTATAAAATGTACTGGATTTTGATGACTCAGTATGAAACAGAGAATGTAAACTATTTCAAAAAGTTTTATATTCATTGCATGTTGAAATGCAATCAACATGCAATAACTTATACATGTGGCCCCAAATCCACCCATTTAGGGGATATGCATTTGATTCCCAGGTCATCTCAGTGCTATTGCATAATAAGGGCTGACTCTTATTGAGTACTCAACTCATTAACTGAAATCTCTCTTCCAAGCGCAATACTTGTGTTTAAACATTTAATCTTCGTAATAACCCTGTTAAGGGACCATTTCTCCAGATGAATAATTTGAGGTACAGAAAGGTCAAGAAACTTGCCAAAGGCTACAAATCTAGTGAATGGAAGAGCAATGAGGCTTTAAAACTAACTAATCCCGTGGCTCTCAAACCTGTGTTCTATCACCCGAAAGGCTTGTTAAAACACAAAATGCTGAGCTCCATCTCCAAAGGTTCTGACTCATTTGATCTGGGGTGTAACCTGAGAATGTGCATCTCTAACACGTTTCCAGGTGACGTTGATGCCTGCTGATTTGCACACCAATTTGAGAACTATTGGTCTAATACCACCTACCTCCAATCTTAATAAAGTCCTCAGCCTTTTTGAACCATAGTTTCTTTACCTTAAAGTGTGAATATTTCATAAACCTAACTCACATACCATAAAATTTAACATTTCATATGTTTTTTAGTATTCACAGTTTTGCAACTATCATCACTATCTAATTATGGAACATTCCCACCACTCCAGAAAGAAACCCAATACCCATTAGCAGTCACTCCCCCATTTTCCCTTCCCCCAGACCCTGGCAACCACTAATCTACTTTATAGATTTCCCTATTTTGGACATTTCATACAAATAGAGTCATATAATGTGTGGTCCTTTGTGTCTGATTTCTTAGCATAATGGTTTCAAGGTTCATCCATGTTATAACGTATCAATACTTCATTCCATTTTATAGTCAAATAAATAAGATTGTGTGGGCATTCCACATTTTGTTTATTCATCAGTTGATGGATATTTCGGTTGTTTCCCTTGGGTTATGAATTTGTGTGGATGTATGTTTTCATTTTTCTTGGGATATAACTAGGAGTAGATCCAGTAGGAGTGGAATGAATTGCTGGCTCATAAGCTAACTCAATGTTTATTTTTGAGGAATTATTAAACTGTTTCCAAGGCACTGTACCATTTTACATTCACATTAGCAATGTATGAGGATTCCAGTTTCTCTACAACATTGCCAACACTTGTCATTGTCTGGTCATTTTGATTATAGCCATCTTAGTGGGTATGAAGTGGTATCTCATTGTGTTGTTTTTTATGGCGTAGGTATATTTTATTAGATTTTTCCCCCCAGAATATTTTATTGTGGTTTTGATCTCTACATGCCTAGATGATGTTGTTCATCTTATCAATGCTTATTGGCTATTTGTATATCAATATATTTCAGAGAGGAAGGGAGAGGGAGAGAGAGCTAGAAACATCAGTGATGAGAGAGAATCATTGATCGGCTGCCTCCTGCACACCCCCTACCAGGATTGAGCCTGCAACCCGGGCATGTGCCCTGACCAGAATTGAATGGTGACCTTCTGGTTCATAGGACTATGCTCAGCCACCGAGCCACGCCGGCTGGGCTGCATATCTTCTTTGGAGAAATGTCTATTTAAATCCCTTGCCTATTTTTAAATTGGGTTACTTGTTTTATTTATTGTTGAGTATGAGTTCTTCATATATTCTGGGTACAAGTCCCTTATCAGAGATATATGATTGGCAATTTCTCCCATTCTGTGGGTTGTCTTTTCACTTTGGTGTCCACTGAAGCAAAAAGTTTTAAATCCTTTTTTATTTGTATATCTTTTAAATAAAAATTGTGTATATTTAAGGTGTACGATTTGATATACATATGCATTGTGAATTGATTACTACAGTTAAGGTAATTAACATATCTCCTCACATATTTAACATTAAAAATCTTTTAATCTTGATGAAATCCATATCTGTTTTTCCTTTTATCATTTATGCTGTTGGGTCACATCTAGAAACCATTGCTTAATCCAAGGTCATGACCATTTAAGTATATGATCCATTTCTAGTAATTTTTATATGTTGTGTGAAATAAGGGTACAACTTCATTTTCGTGTGGATATCCAGTTATCCCAACACCATTTGTTGATCATAAGATCTTTCTAAAATTTAAGTAAAAATACTTCATAGGCAGTATTAATTGCAATATGTTTATTTTTTACAATGCTTTTTTCCCCCCTGAAGTGCTTCCCTGCTATTCTATCAAAGCTTTGTCAGCACTATATTTCGAACAAAGCAAATGTCCTCTGAGTTAAAACCTCAAGTCAGTAATGACTGATCACAATAAGACAGGTTTATTCAATCAAACTCCCTCATTTATTGTTACATATTAAAGTACCAAGATTCCCACCATTTTGTCATCATATATTAATTCTCCCATTCTCACATATAGGATGAGGAACAAAGCAGTGTTTATCCTGTATGATGCTCCTTTGTGATCTTATAATACCAGTTTGCTCTTATATATGCTCATGGTACCCATTAAATTGATGATATAAATACAAATTTGAAGTGTGGTGAGTTATTCCCATATGCTATTATAGTAATTGAAAACAGAGCAAAATAAAATGAATGCTAGAAAATAAACAAAAAATATTTTTAAAATGCAGGTCCTATTGTGGGACTGACAGCAATTAATATACATAGATATTTCTTTTCCATAGGGAGTCAGATAAATGGAATGTCAAACACATTGTCCAAATATTGTAAGAGGGGTGCAAAGGGAGTGAAAACAAAGAATTGAAAAGGTGTGGGTGCATTTGTCATCCAGAGAAGCGAAAATTGTAAAGTAAGAATTTTGAGGTATGCCCCTAAACTAAGGAGTTCCATATTAACGACAGGAATAGTTAGCATCCTGGATAGATATACCTCTGTGGTGCCCTAACTGTAAGAGGAAGTTTCAGCAAGCTATCTTAGCTTAAAAACATTCTCTGTTTTTTGTTTGTTTTAAAAATATTTTTTTTATTGATCTCAGAGAAGGAGGGAGAGGGAGAGAGAGATAGAAACATCAATGATGAGAGAGAATCATCTGTCAGCTGCCTCCTGCATGCCCCTACTGGGGATTGAGCCCGCAACCTGGGCATGTGCCCTGTCGGGGAATGAATCATGGTTCATAGGTTGACTCTCAACCACTGAGCTACACCAGCCAGGCAAAACAGTCTCTGTTTTATTCCCTGGCTCTACAATCATTAAGCTTATAGCTGTCTTTAGTTCATTTCTGAGGTGGATATCTAGAGGGGAAAAAATTAACTTGATTAACATAAATACTTTACATTATAAATTAATAAACTTTTCTGGTGACTTTATAAAACATAAGCCTAAACTCTGCTAGATGTTTAGAAGTTCTGCATATAAGAACTGACTGAGGACGAAAGACCTAGGCTAGCTTTGAGTACTAGCAATATTGCTGAGTAGAGTGATAATAATGAAATTAGAAACCAAGCCACAGAGCCTTGTGCATTTGTTCCAGAATCACGTTTTATTCAATAAAATTCTGGTTAGTTACTCTCATGAGTCAAATGATAGAAATAAAATTTGAAGCCAAATGCCCCCCCCACCCCGCTTTTTTTTAGTGTATTAACTGACTAGCTCCTTAGCATTCAGAGAATTCTGGATAGAGATATACATATCCCAACAATATGTTCATGGGGATGATTCTTGTGTTATGAAAATGCCCACTGAATTTGGTTACATGCATCTGAAAGTTCCTAAAAAATAAATACTAGCCACAAATAGGAACCTGATCAACATTTTTTAAAAATTTCTTCTTAGTAAGAACTAAAAGCCAAATGGTATCATCATACAACTTCAAATTAGGGACTATGACTGGAAGATTTTAAAATAATTTATTAGCTTTAACAACTTTTCCCATGCTTATTACATTCTTTTTTGGTGTCCACATTCCTGTCATATTCAGTCTAAACTTCTTAAGCAGAAATGGAGTGCATGTCTATGCAGTTAATAGGAAAGACCTAAGGAGTATATGAGTCACAGCAGTCTTGGAGATGAGAAGAGAGGAATCTCTAGGGATAGATGCAATAGGAACAGTATTAAAGAGAAAAGGAATACAGGTTATGGGATTCAGCCGTATAATTTTCAAGTCATATAGTATTAAAAGTCAAGCTACAGAGCCTGGTGAATTTATGTTCCATAAAACTCTTGTCAGTAGCTACCATGAGTCATAAGTCTTTATTACCATGAGTCCCTTGAGCCTACATGAGAGAAGGAAAGGAGCATTTGAAAATAACCTTGGGCCAAAGACTGGACCCAGCAGTTCCATGAGAGAATAGCTTGCCTATTTCCTGGTGGTCCCACCAGGTGAACTTCTCTTGAATCAGGCACTGATAACAGAAGCCATGAGAACAACAGACACCACAGAGGTGATGACCGTACCCCACCCAGGCTGCTTAGTTTCTGGCATTGACCTAATCAGGTCTTCTTTCAGAACCTGCAGTCGCCCTACTGTCTCGTGACTTCTGATTACATGTGGGGTTGTTGCTACATGCACACCTGTGACTGCATTGAACAGCTGATTGCCTCACTCTGCCTCACATTACCTGATGAGATCAAGCAATGGTGTGTTAACCCCAAGGGCTCTGGGATAGCAAGCAGAGACAAAGCCAGCACAAATATGAAAGCCAGTACCTAGGGTCTTATGAAAAGCATGCATTTTTAGGATATTAAAAAGCAAGCTGTAGTTAGCTTACTTCTGAATTCTGGGGCTGATTCCAAGCGAAGCAAAATTCCCCACGTCCTGGGTAGAGCAAGCCTATACGTGTGGTAGTCTTGATGTCTTCTCCCTAGGGCCTAGGCAATCACTTCTCTTCCCTTAGAGCAGCACTGCCAGGTTGCCAAGGAGTCTTCCCCTCATGTGGAGGGGCTGATTCATAAAACAGTGACTTGCTTGGTTACACTGTGTCCTGGATTCTAAAAACTGAGCCGGAGCCAGGGTGTGGACCATCTATGCAATTCTGCCCCCGGCTTGTGACAGCATGTCCTGGAATTTAAGCAGAGTCCATGTCGTGTTCACTTGTACGAAGAAAATCTAACAAAGGAATAAAATTATTATAGGCCTCTTCACTGACAAGAGAGTCAAATCTTCTAGTCAGTGGTTAAAATGGATAACAATGAATCATTCTAAAAAGCTCTGATATTAGAATGTTAGCTCTAAAGTAATTTTTTAGGTACTACTTATCTATTTCATTTCATTAAGCTTTATAAACCTCTTTCAAGGTAGAGTTTCATCTATTTTACAAATGGAAAAATTACTTTTTAAGATTGTAATTAATAATAAAGCTAAAGAAAAATAACCCTAAAATTTTAATCTCTATTTATGGTGGTAGGATGGGAAAAGTGATTTATTACACTTCCATGATAAACACATTTCCTGTGAATTTCTTTTAAAATGCTGTTTATTCATCCTTGCGATTTTTAAAGAAATGTGGAAGCAGAAGGAAAAATATACATTTTAAGGAACTTATTCAAAGAAAAATTTTACTTATATGCTCTTTTGTTTCTATTAATAAACTTTATTTTTTAGAAGTTTTATGTTTGTAGAAAAATTATGAAGCTAGTGTGGAGAACCCCAAATAGCCTACACCTCATTTCCGCTATTATTACCATGTTACCTTAGTATGTATGGTCTGTCAAAATTAATGAACCAATATCAATACATTATTGTTAAAGTTTATACTTTATTCAGATCTCCATAGTTTTTACCTAATGTCATTTTTGTGTTCCAGGATCGCATCCAGGATATCATACTACATTTAGTCATCATGTCTCTTTAGGCTTCTCTTGACAGTGACAATTTCTTAGACTTTCTTGGTTTTTGATGACCTTGGCAGTTTTGAGGTGTATTTTGGTCTTAGCTCTATCTCTATCTATATCTCTACCTCTAATTCTATCTCTATTAGGTATTTTGTAGAATGTTCCTCTATTGATATTTTTCTAATGTTTTTCTCAGGATTAGACTGGAGTTACAATTTTTGGGAGCAAGACCACAGAGATAAAATGCCATTTGCATCCCATGATATCAAGGGTGCTATCAACATAACTTACCACTGTTGATGTTGACTTTGATCACCTGACTGAGGTAGTGTTTGTCAGGTTACATGCTCTTTTGAAATTTTATATAATTCTACAGAATGATCTCTTCATTAAAAATGTTAACTTTAATTTTAAATGTAATTTTTCCAAATAGCAGTAGAATTAGCACTAGCTATCACTGAACAGATTACAATACATAAGAGATGACATTGCATATTTCGGATAGTGTCAGGAGGAGGAGTTACACAACAGAAAAACTGGTTTAGTGAACCTTAAAACTCATCATAAGTACAATTCCTATGGAGCAGGTCGATACTATCAGTTCTTCACTAGCATATTTTACTCTGCAAAACATGTTGCAACCACTCATAGGTTATTTTTCCCCCAACTTCCCTACGAGGAAGCAAAGTAGAGCTTCCTTGGTTCACTTTCAACAAAGGAAAGGCTTTGGAGCCAGAGACTGTGTTTGATTTTGAGCTTGGCCACTTTCTACTGTGCCATTTTGCAAAACTTTTCAGAGCACTTCATCAATAACAAAGGGCAGTGGCCAAAATGTAAAAGAACAGAACAGGAGCAATGTGAAGTAGGTTGGGTAAGGAGGTATGTATTAGTACAAGGTGGAGAATATGAATTTCATGGCTCTTACATACCCATAAACATGTTTATTCTTAATGCCCATATGCTTTATGGCACAATAGAAAACACAAAGCGAATATTTTGCTAAGGCCTCTTGATGTAGTGGAGACTCAAGCCCATTAAGTAATCATCTTACCATCTTGCAATCAGCTGAATAAAATTTCAAGAGCTCAGGATTTGGAGTCAAAAGACTTGGGTCTATCCTGAGTCTGTCACTTTCTACTGTGTGGCCTTGGGCACTTACTTAAGATCCATTAGCCTTGTAGTAGTTGGCTATAAAATGAATATAATGTGGGGATTAAATAAAAGCATCTAATACATCAATGAATGCTAATTACATCTGAATTTTAACTGACTTTGGAGAAGCTAGGGGTCAACGTGGCTCTGGGACAACTAGAAGAAAGCTACAGAGCATTCTCAGCTGTACTTTCAGTGGAGGAATTGGGCTTATAATATTCTAGAAGGCCATTATTTTGATTTTTTGTTTAAGGCTAGTTCTTAATTTGACTCGGTTATTTTAGGCAAGACTGTTTTCAAAAGACCTAAGTGATGTTATTAACAAATGGGTTACATCTTCTCTTCACAGAGTTAAGCCTCTAATTATACCTTGAGCTGATTTATTAGTACTACAGGCTTAAACATTTCCTAACTATTAAGACTGACTAGAGACTCAGGATAACTGTCCACATGCAAGGGATCTGAATGGCGAAAACACCACAGAAGGAGAGGTGATATTTTGTGGATGAGTCACAAGGAAAGGCTCAGAGAAAGGTATTAATTAGGGTAATAGGAAATTATAACAAGTAAAATATGGGTTAAGTATCAGTGAATTTCCCTTAAGGACATACTTCCTAGGATAGAAGGGAAGAGTCTTCTAAAGGAGGCGATTAAAAACTCCGAGCTTAAAACTTTTTAAATGAGACTGAACAGAGTCCTATGAACATTATAGAGAAAAGAATCCTGCCCCGGTGTGGAATGGGGTGTGATGGGGTGATCTAAGAGATTTTTTCACTGCTAAGGGTCTCAAATCGCTGATCTGCCCAGTAATTGAATATGTTGCAAACCCTCAAGTACACAGTTTCTTCCTTTGAGTGTGTAGCTGTCATTTCTATGGATACTATTTCCCTTGGGGCAACTTTCCAATATCACTCATATTAATATAAAACTGTAACTCTGCCTTAATTTCATATATATATATGTAAATTATTCTTCCAGCAAGGAAATTTCATTTCTCAAGATATAAAGAATAAACAGTAATTTTAGTTTCCATTATTTACTTTGCACCCTTATTTAATTTAATAGCTAAATCCACCTCCAAATATCTCTGAAATCATCTACTTTTCTCACTACCTTGGTTTGTTCTATACTCATCTATCTCCCAGATTATTATAACAGTCTCCTGAACTGACTTGTTTCTCTTCTTATCTCTCTTTAATCCATGATTCACAGAGCAGCTAAGGTGATCTCTTCAAACACGAATCTGTTCTAAAAGATTTAAAAAGGAGAGGATGTGAAGAAAAAGGAATCCTTGTGCACTATTGGTGAGAATGTAAATTGGTGTAGCCACTATGGAAAACACTATGTAGGTTCCTCAAAAAATTAAAAATAGAACTACCATATGATTCAGCAGTCTGCTTCTGGATATTCATTTGAAGGAAACAAAACACTAACTTGAAAAGATATCTGCACCTCTATATTTATTGCAGCATTGTTACAATAGTCAAGATATGGAAACAACCTAAATGTCCATCAATTGATGAATGGATAAAGAAAATGGTGTGTGTGAAAGAAAGAGAGTACTGGGATATTATTCAGCAGTAACAAAAGAAGGAAATGTTGCCATTTGCATGGACCTTGAGGGCATTATGCTAAGTGAAATAAGTCAGACAGAGAAAGCCAAATACCATATAATCTCACCTTTATGTGGAATCTAGTCTAAACAACAACAACAACAAAACAAACTCATAGATACAGAGAACAGATAAATGTTTGCCAGAGGCAGGGTGGGGAGGTGGGCAAAATGGGTGAAGGATACAAACTTTCAGTTATAAAATAAATAAATCCTGGAAATGTAAATTACAGCATAGTGACTATAGTTAATAACGCCTTATTGTATATTTGAAAGTTACTAAGAAATTAGAGCTTAAAAATTCTCATCACAAGAAAAAAATTGTAACTCTGTGTGGTGATGGATGTTAACTAGACTGTGGTGATCATTTCATAGCATCTATAATAATAAAAGCATAATATGCTAATTAGACCGGACAACCTTCCGGATGAAGCCGGGGCTGCAAGGGAAGCCCGGGTCCAAGGTGCCTGCTGGAGGCCACAGAGAAGCCTGGGTCCCGGGTGCCAGGGGGAAGCCGGTGCCGGCAGCCGGGGGAAGGAAGGCCTACTCTTGCACAAATTTCATGCATCGGGCCTCTAGTATACAAATATTGAATCACGTTGTATACACAAAACAAATATGTTATATTTCAATTATATCTTAATTTTGAAAAATCCAGACACGAATCTGATTGTGTCATGCCCCTATTTAAACACACCACCTATCTTCCTGCTGCCTTCATATGAGTTTCAGATTCTTTATACAGAGCATTCCTCTCCAGGCTTATCTCACTCCTCATCCTGTCTCACATTCAGCACCCCAGCCACCCTGGATTATGGGCAGCTCTCCAAATACACTGGCTCTTTCTTCCTTGTCTTAGTTCCTTCTATCCTTAATGCTTTCTAATAGTCCTGTTTCACCTGAATAACTCTCATCATACAGATTTAACCACAGACAACTTGTTCTCCAAATATCTTTGAAGTGTCCCAAGACAGGATTAAATACCCCTCCTGTGTACTTCCAGGCCCCCTATGTTCACTTCTCTGCAGCTCTATCACACTCTAATATTCCTTAAGAGATTATCAACCAGCATGATGGACAGGGACTGGGTCTTTTTCACTGTGTTTTCTTCAACACCTTCTACAATGCTTGGCACCTAGTAAATACAATGTAAAACTTTGTTGACTCAATAAATGAATAGCAAATCTTCCCATGGGAGAAGTAACACATTGATTCAATAGCATAAAAGGGAGACTAGTTAGGGAAAATTACCTAGGGAACTTTGTAGAGGAGATGTAATTAAGACTGGGCAGAGAAGTTGGCATTTAGGGTGAGAGAAGCTGAATGAACAAAGGTACCTAGATGAGAATAGGCATAGGAGGTTTGTGAAATATTTTAGTCTGGAGTCATTGGAGTGGCAGATGTATGTTCATAAAATGAAGAATGGCCAAATTATGAAGGACGTTGAATGATAGGAAGACTTTAGGCACAGTACAGTTGGAAATTGTGACCCATTCATGATTTTAAAGAAGACTAATGTGGGAAATGCATACAGGAAACATTGGACAAAGATAATTCTGCAGGTATCACAAGCAACTAAGAGGTTGGTGTGCCATAATATATGAATAAGGAGATGTAAGTTAAATAAGTGTTTCAAATATTTACTCCCTTTCTCTCCCACTCTTCATCCCCCACCCTTTGGCTCTGGATAGAACGTTAGTGGGGACTTAAGAAGCACTTGTGTGATTGGACTTGCTTCTGCAAGAGAAAAACATGTCCTAGTAGCCTAGAGAGAGAAAGAGAGAGAGCTGGGGAGCAGCCAGCCCACAAATACATGATAAATGAAAAATAATTGCTTTAAGCCATTGAATTTTAGGGTATTTCTGATAGTAATAGTAACTGATACAGAGGATAAGGATGTGATAGTGGTATAGAGAGGAAGGAATTACTAGAACATACTTTGAAGGAAAAATTAATAAGCTGAAATAAGTTCTGGTCATAATGAAATTTAGATGTTAAAAATGCAAAAGAATGGCCCTGGCTGGTGTTTCTCAGTGGTTAGAGCATTGTTCCATGCACTGCATGGTCACTGATTTGATTCCCGGTCAAGGGCACTTATCTGGGTTGCAGGTTTGATCCCCGGCTCCTGTTGGGGCATATGTAGGAGGCAACCAATCAATGTGTGTCTCTCTCACATAAATGTTTCTCTATCTCTTCCCCCCCCGCCCTTCCTCCGTCTCATTCTCTGGGGATAATTAACAAAAAAAGAAAATGCAAAAGAATAGCTTTAAAAATGATTTTTTAATTGAATAAATTGAGAATATCTGAACAAGAAAATCTGAAGTAAATGAATAACATCATTATTCTTAAGAAGCAGTTGCTCAGGTATATTCTTTCTCTTTTGGGGGTGATTTATTTTTCTATTCAGCAAGTGTATGCTTTATGCATTTGCATTCACTTATTTGGTGAAATCCTTCTTTTGGAAAGTATACCAGCCAGCTAATTATCTACTTAGAAAGGAGGGAGGATGATGTCATTGAAAACTATTTATTCTTGTGGATTTACATAAAGGTAGAATGCAAATAAAATAACATTTTCTGAATAGACCCCTGCACATTTCACTTTAGGAGAAAATAAAAATTGACTGCAGCTTTCTGGTAATTTTTTTTTCTTTTGTAGACTATAGGTAATTTGAAGTGACTAATCCAGCTGTCTTTACCCAATTATCTGGCGTGCTTCTGGCAAGAAACACGTTGGTGGTAGAATTCAGAGGGGACATTACAAATAGAAGAGCAAAGAACCATATAATTCTTTGCTTATAAGAGTCATCCATTGTTGTTGGAAAAATCTCATTACAACATTTGAATTTTGGAGTCAAATCAGTCATCCTTGTCAAGATTTAATCCTCTGACCATGGAGGAAAGTGTTTCTTTTTGCCCCTCCACCAAACTTCCTGCTGCAAATCTGCTTCACCTGAGTCCCACTGCATGGATTCACATTCCCGTGGGCAAGCAGCTTTTGATTATTTTACATGCAGAGAGAGGGAGGGCAGGCAGGAAAGAGAGAAAGAGAGAGGGAGAAGGGTAGGGAGAGGGAAAGAAAAGAAGCAAAGAAAGAGGAAAATGAATGAAAAGTTCTCTACAGGGTTATTGAAAGCCAGTAAATATGGCTGAGGTATATGTACTTGTCAAGAAGATCATAACATCTTCCCCTGGTTATGTTCTTTTAAAAATATTTTTATTGATTTTTTTTCTTTTTTAGAGAGAGAGAGAGGAAGGGAGAGGGAGAAAGACAGAGAAACATTGATGGAGAGAGACACATCGGTCAGTTGCCTCCTGCATATACCTCTACTGAGGATTGAGCCCACAATCTGGGCATGTGCTCTGACAGGGAATCAAACCAGTGACCTTTTCGGTGCACTATATGATGCTCAACCAACTGATCCACACCAGCCAGGGCTATATTCTTTCTAAAAAGCTACACACACTGGCACAAAATTGCCACCTCAAGTCTGTGAAATACCCTCTTCTATCATCGTAGAGCTCAAACTTTCTGGTTGAAAGACTCAGCTTTAACAAATATGGCTGGGCATACATGTTTTCTTAGACACATTTTGTAAGTGAGGACTGGGATACAGTTGGTAGTACCTAGGAAGTGCTTGGCTGGTTCTGTCAAGAGAGTGAACTATCTCTAGGTGCTGGCTTTCTCCTAACTCACTCCTGTTGATGCCAAAAGAAAAAGAAAAAGGTTAAGGGATCCTAGGATCTGCCATTGAAACTCTGAGAAGCTCCTGGAGGACAGAGGAGGTTAGGTCCAAGTATGAGGGGCATGACAGCCCAGGGAAGAGGGCCCTTTTGTGCCCTGGATCATCAGTCTAGCTTGGGTGGAAAGTGATAAAAGCCACATTCAGTAGGTCAGCCCTTAAGCATTTTTTTCCTCCCTCTCCCCTTCTCCTATATCTTGGCCCATGTCACTACTCTTTGTCAAGAGCTGTCTCTTTGAATTGCAATTGCCTATCCCATGGGAAAGGAGATAGGAATTGCATTGAATCATTAAATTGCTTTGGGTAGTATGGACATTTTTATTTTAAAAAATAAATAAATAATAAACGTGCTATATGTGTGGAAACTAGATAGATAGATAGTATAGATATAGATTACTAAATAACCTTTAGGTTAAAGAGGCAATCATAGGAAAGTATATAAAACAAATAGAAAGCACTATATATCGGAATCTGGGATTTAGCTTGTGGTGTGAGGTCTGAAATTAATATTCACTATTATGTACTACCTTGACATCTGAAAGGGAGAGGCCTCAAAAGGCCTAACCATGAGTTTCCCTACACTCACCAGATAAGTTGCAATGGGAAAGGCTCCCCACCTGGCTTGTTCCCCTATCAGCTGGAATAGCTGCTCCTCACCTTGTCCTCAGCCAGATGGGTTTCACTCCCCTGACAGCTCATGGAATTATTCAAGGAAGCCAATCACATATCCTCCTTCCAGAACCCCTTGCTACTACAAAGCCAGCCTCCGGCCAACTCTGCTCATTCACTCTATTACCAAGCACAACTCTACTGGTCCTCCATGGTGTATGGTACTCTCCTCTCCTGGAGTATGAGTATATGTGACTAACACACTGCTGTCAGTCTCATCTGTCCGATGTCAGACCTCCTGTATTCAGCCACATCACCAATGGGAGTGACTCTAAGTCAATCAAAACACAGCTAATGTGGAATGTAGAGGAATTAAAAAGATTTACATATATTTATCAAAAAATAAGAATGAAAACAAATGAGCTAAGATTTCAACCAAGAAAGTTATAAAAGGACAACAGAGTAATCTCAAAGAAAAAAAGGGGAGGGAGGATATTAAAGTTAAAATAAAACAATGAAAAAGAAAATAACCACAAGAAAACCAAGGTAAAATATGAATTTTGAGAAAAAAGATATAAAGAGTATAATTGGCCCAAGAAGAAATAGAAAAGTTTAATAGAGTAGTACAGTTAAATTTTCATAGTAATCAAAGCATTTCTACAATTTTATAGTTGAGTTTTACCAAGTTATTAAAGAACTGTTGAACTTTATATGAGTTATCCCCCCCAAAAAAGAAAACAGAAAAAAGGGAATGCTGCCTAAGTAACTTTATAAAGCCAGTCAACCCTTGATTTCAAATCCAGATGAAAACAATATAAGAAAGAAAAAATATGTAGGTCCACTTGACTCATAAATATAAATGAGAAAATTCTGAATAAAATTTTTAGCTAATGGAATCAATCAGTGTATTTTACAAGACAGCAATATGATCTAGAAGTTTTTCCTCTTGGAAACACATAGATGGTTTAACATAAGAAAATCTACACAGTAAGTGACTAAAAGAAAAAAGTCTGTTATTCAAATAGCTATGGAAAAAGAAATTTATAAGAGACTATTTTTATAAACTTACTAAAAGTTAGAAATTTTTTCCCTAGATAAAGCCTATCTACTAATAATTTATAGCCAATATTTTACCTTACAGAGAAACTTTAAAGGTTGGTTGCTATATCATAATATTTGATATAATACCAGAAGTTCTGGCCAAACAATATTTGAAAACAAGGTAAGAGGTATAGGATTAGAATGCAACAAACAACTGGCCTCTCATTGCCTCTTACCCACTCTGTCCCTCTGTGAAAAGGAAATGACTGGCTCCCCCTCAGCCACTATGCAAGACTTAGTCCCACCCAGTGCTGCTGCAGTGGGCTGCCCAACTCTGGGATTCTTTATCAGTATCCCCACTTTGTTCACAGACCTAACACCATGACCTCCAATCTGGGCTCCAAGAGTAATCCAAGTGCTATCAAAACCCTCATCTTTTACTTTGCTTTTCAATTTATTCAGAACTGAGATGGGGAACAGGGATATTCTGAATTGTGTCCCTTCAAAGATCGCTCTGCCAAGAGATGATTGGTAGTTAGGCAGATAATTGGGAGAGGACAATCTGGCAAATGAAACATCAGAAACAGAAACAAGGAATTCTGAGGTGGTGGATACACAAAACTCTAGTTAATTCAGTAAGCAGAACCTAAAGTACAGGCCTGGGAGTTTTAGGTGATGAGTTAGGCTGGACAGGAACACAGAGGCCAGATCAAGAAAGGCCTTCTCTGCCACCCTGAAGAATCTAGAGTTTCTTCTGACTGATTGTGGTCAGTGTGGAGGGGAATTTGAAGGGATTGTGGTGAGACAAGACTATTAGGGGGGCTGCTGTAGAAGTCAGCTCAGGGGAGTCTGGGGACTGAGTAAGGACAGTGGTGGTACAGATGGAGCTGTTTTATAATATTTATGCATGTGCTTTTGGCATAAATTTAAAATTGTGTTCCTAATTGATATAAAGCAAATTCCCAGTCATTGTATTAATTATGAGGTTAGATTGCAGTGGCAAAAAGAAGTTTTTCTCCATTTGTCTCACTAAAGTGCCCAAGAGAGAATTCCTCACTAAAAAGGATACCAATCTGGAATATAATTGACAGAAGAACTGACTAAAGAGTTAGTGAATCCAACCTTGGAGGAGGAGTTTGATTTGGAGAAGAAAACAATTCACAAAAGTGCCAATTCCACCCATTTTCACTAAAAACAGACACAAAGAAATAAGTCTAAGTAAAGGCTTAAAGGTCTTAGTGTCTTAGTCCATTCAGACTTGCTATAACAAAATACCATACACTGTTATAAACCCAAGCACTTCCCAAAGGCCCTACCTCCTCATACTATCACATTGGGCATTAGGATTGCATCATATGAATTTTGAGGGGACACAAATATTCAGACCATAGCAAATGAGCTGGAATAAAAAGGAGGTTTTGATGATGAGAATTGAATATTAGACTTACTAAGCAAATTGTGCAATTTTCTTCTATAGAGACCTTTAAAAGTAGGACTTTTTGCATATGGTTGAAGTGTGGCCCTTTAAAAGATATAAACACAGCCCGGCTGGTGTGGCTCCGTGGTTGAGCATTGACCTATGAACCAGGAGGTCATGGTTCAATTCCCGGTCAGGGCACATGCTTGGGTTGTGGGCTCAATCTCCAGTGTGGTTCGTGCAGCAGGCAGCCAATCAATGATTATCTCTCATCATTGATGTTTCTATCTTTCTCTCCCTCTCCCTCTCCCTCTCCCTCTCCCTCTCCCTCTCCTTCTTCCTCTTTGAAATCAATAAAAGTATATTTTAAAAAATAAAAATTAAAAATACATATATAAATTAAAGTGCTATGCATATACGCTTTATACACCATTGATTTTTATTTTGTTTATAAACAAAAACAAAAATATGATTTTGAATTTACAGTACAGAAAATACGTTACACTCTGGAATTTTGTTAATATTATCTTAGATTCGTTATATTCAAATATATTTTGAGTGCCAACTATGTACTAAAATGTGTTCTAGGTGATACAGGACTGAACAAAAAAGATAAAATCTCATGCAACATGAAGCTTACAATCTTGTTCATCAGTAAGTGAGATAAATTAGTAAAGTATACAGGTTTTTAGATAGATATCAATGCTAAGGAAAAAAACTGAAAGAGAAATGGAGATCAGATATATATGACTGGAGGGAGGGGAGAGGGTGTGTACAAGTTTAGTCAGAGTGACTAGAGGAGGCCTAATTGAAAAAGTGAAATAGAAGGAAATAGGGGGGAAGGTTAGATTGAAAATGAGGGCAGATCATGAACATCATTAGAAGGCTTTACTTCAATTTTTATTCAGAGATAGGGAGACAATGGAGTTTAAGTAGAGGGGTAACCCTGTAGCACTCTAGGTACCCCTAAAAGTA
This sequence comes from Myotis brandtii, assembly GCF_000412655.1. NCBI lineage: Eukaryota > Metazoa > Chordata > Mammalia > Chiroptera > Vespertilionidae > Myotis > Myotis brandtii. The sequence continues at coordinate 3,756,225 of NW_005368341.1, read as the reverse complement.
GACTGTAGGTGCCAGGGGCAGATGCAGGAAAATCAGTTAGAAGGGTATGGCAATAACCCAGGGGAAAATGATAGTGACTACAGTGTCATGGGACATTGATAAGTGGTTAGAGTCTGGATATTTTTTGAAAGTTAAGTCAATAGGATTTCCTGATGGACTGGATATGGGATGTAAAAGAGAATAGTCAAGAAGGACTTTAAGAAGTTTTACCTAAGCAACTGAAAGAATGGAGTTGACATTTACTAAAATGTGAGAGAAGGAGACTGAGGATGCACATATAGGTGGTTTGAGATGCAGCTTGGCATAGATGCTTCCACTATACTACAGTGTTAAGAGCACAACAGATTATCTAATTCTTCTCCCTTTTTTTTAACACCCACTTAACACAACCTTCCATTGACCTATTGCTAGAAAACAGAACAAAAAACCTTTTTTATTCCAAGTTTTAAAATTCACACGACAATTCTGCTTTGCTTTAATTTTACTCTTTAGTTTTATTTTGTCTAATAAAATGAAATATGCATTAAAATGCCTGGCACATGGTACATATTGAATAAATATTTGTTGAATGAATGAATGGTAGTGGGGAAGCCACAGGGCAATTACCCTTTCCTGAAAAGACCACACAGGAATTGGGGGAGAGCATGGCAATGTTGTTAGAGTCTAAATAGGAAGCACTATTAATTTTGGGCATTTTCAGAAAATCAGAGAGAGATGAGAAATCCAGAAATCGTTTACTTCTATAGACCCCAGAGATTTGGACAAAAGCCTTCAAACAACATATTCCATTAGAGAAAAGAAAAAAAAATTTGAAGAGACAAAAAACTATTTTTTTTTCTTTCTTAATTTTAGCCTTACAACTCAAACCAAACACAAAGGATTGGCAGTGCTTTCCTTCCTCCCTCCCTTCCTTCCTTCCTTCCTTCCTTCCTTCCTTCCTTCCTTCCTTCCTTCCTTCCTTCCAAAAACAAAGCCTTCCTATGGTGAGAAGCTGAAAACTCAACAGTGTTCCAAGCCAATGAGAGTGGTTTTGCAGCATAATGGGCAGAGATATTAATTTAGGGGCTATGCAGCTGTAAATTGACTCACAGGTAAAATAAAATGTAGTCTTTGGGAAGAGAGCTGAGGATTCATGTGCAAGACAGACCCATTAGATAAGATTCATAATCCATGCATAAGGATCCTTCTGAGCTCCCCTCTGGGAGTTATATAAGGAGGGAGCCTCCCTGGCTGCTACGCAAAATGCAAAATGTCGTGGGGTCACTGGGAGGACTTGACCTCTAGGCCAATTGGCTGTGAGGACCAATTGTGACTACAGTGGGAGAGCTACTATGCAGGAAACATCCCTATGCAGCAGGACTTGCTTCATTGGGGGTTTGGTGCTCACTGAGTCTTCCCCTTGAGTGTGTCACTTATGGAAGTGTAGAGTTGTAATCTGGTATGGTCTGCAACTGACCACTGGCTCTTGGGTCTCCAGGAAGGTGCAGTCACCAGATCTGCAGATTCCTCCTCTTTTTATCAGGTTTGGAAGTGCCCAGATGAGGCTTATCTATGAAGCAAGGCAGGCTGGTGCTGGTGTGGGTCTTGGGCCTTTTATTGATAGGTTTGGGGCTCCCTGACCCAGCTGCAGCTTGTTGGAGACATTTTAGTCTGAGCAAGGACAGGCCATTCATATGCAAAAGCCACTGCTCACAGCTTTGGTGGGGTTGTAAATTGGATTAGGGGGTGTCTTAGGGAATCACCAGGACAGAACAAACAGAAATGGCTGCCAGTCAGCCCTGCAACTGAGGAGGTTCCATCATAGGAACAATGATCCCTGCAAGCACCTCCATCTGGGAGAAAGCTGTCCCAAAGTTCCTGCTCTGATGCCAGACAATCCAGTTCCTCCTCCTATGTGTCTGTGTCCCCCACAGCCTTGCCCTGGTGCTGGAGCTCAGAGGAAATAGGACCTTGTAAGTTCAGTTCATAGAGCTGGGCTTCTGGTGTAGGGCTGGGACCCCCTTGCTCCTCATGGGCGGCCTCTGTAGAGATGATTTCCCTCCCAATTAAAAAAGCGGCACACATGGATGCCGGATCAGCTTGTTCCTCGCCTCTGCACTGCCTACCAGTCTCAGTGTGCTTTTTTCTTTACTTCTCTAGTGTAGGACTTCCATTCAGCCAGCTTTCTGGCAGTTCTTGATGATGGTTGTCCTATATCTCAGTTGTAATTTTGATGTGGTTGTGGGAAGCAATGAGTATGGGCTTTTACCTACGCCACCATCTTGGTTCCATACTATATATTTGCCTTTTTTAAAGGTGACTATTCAAGTTTTTTTAAAATTATCATTCTTTTAATTGTTTTTGTAGGAGCTCTTTATATATTCTGTATATGACTTATTCATCAGATATATGTGTTACAGGCTTTTTTCTCAATCTGTGGCATGTTTATTCACTTTCTTTTTTTTTAACAAATGGAATTTTAAAAAAATTGTCACCATTAAAGTCTGAATTTTAAACAGATTCGGGGGGGGCGGGGAGGTTCATATCCATCAGCTCATTCGACTTTGGCAGCTGTCTCACCCCCAGTAGCTTTTCTAGAACTGCTAACCTTCACCATGGAGTTTCATCAGTTTTCCCAGTTCAAACTTGGGCTTCTTCAGCATTTTGACTTTTCCAACAGGGACATCATGGAGTGGATAAATAGGTTGATAAGTTTTTCTATGTCTTTTCCAATGCTATCTGGAGTCAATTTATTGACCATTTCTTTCAAATCATTTATCTGTACCTCTCCGGTCATGATTTCCATCATCTTCTTTTGGACTTGATGGACCTGTTGATGCTGACCATAAGAGGTCTTCCAAAACTAATTGTTGCATTTTTTTTAGTAAAATAAACACAGGATAGATGAAGCACATAACCATTGATAGTTTTTACATCAACATGAGCTTCAATTGTGGTCTGTCATTTTTTGGCCCTGGAGCACATTTTGTCATGGGTAAGATCATGCCATGGAACATCCTCACTAATTAGCTTGAATTTTCTAAATGGAACGTCATTATTCTGCAGATCAGTTAAGCTCACTTCAAAAACATGACTCTTGAGACCATCAGATGCAATTTTGGTTTCTTGAGTTCTTGTGACCAGTGTTTTTCTAATTGTTCTTATGCTGAACATAGCTGCAGCTTTCACATCACTCCAATCTTTCTTAGAAAATGGACCAACTACTTTCTTACTGGCTCCCATTTTACCGCCTTTTGTGAGGTGCTTGTTCTTGCTGACACCATGGTGCTGCTTATTTATTCACTCTCTTAATGGTGTCTTTTGAGGACATTAAGTATTTAATTTTTAAGTATTTTATTTTATGGTTAGTGTTCTAAAAAATATCTTTGTTTTTCCAAGTTTGTGTAGATATTCTTCAGTGTTTTCTTAGAGAAAGTCTGGATTCCTCATGTACTTTGAACCATGAGCCATTGTGAGTATATTTTTGTGAGTGGAGTAAGAGAGAAGTTGAGGTTCATTTTCTTTCTCATGTTTATTTCTGAATATATATTTTAGTTGTTACATCACTATTTGTTAAGACTCTCCTCATTGTTGGCTTGACTAAAATTCAATTGACGGATTTGTGAGTTTATTGCTGGACTTTCTCTTCTATTTATTTACTTATCTAATTGTCTTTTATTTATCTGATTGTCTATTCCAGTGTTTTTCAACATCTTTCATTATCACACCCCTGAAGAGCCTTTCTAGAGATTTTTATTCCTAATTGCCCCTTTCCCCCGTGAAATTTTAATATCGAAGGTATACTATACAACTGTTCATGTACCGTATGTACAAATGTGCTTTCTATATTAAAAATTTTTTAAAAATTTCCTCCAAAAACCAATTTCTACCCCCTTGGGGGTGATATCACTCCCAGTGAGAATGCATGGTTTATTCGTGTACTATACCACATTGCAGATTAGCAGCCCATCTTAAAATATGGTGGTATAAGTCCTTCAAATTATATTGGTTGTTCTATATCCTTCGCTTTTACAATAAATTTTGGAATTAGCTTGCCAATTTCATCTTTAAAATGTGTGGTGAAATTTCACCTCTGGCCATGATGGAGTAATAGGGACTAGATTTACCTTTTTATCTAAAGCACATGGAAAACTTTACAAGATACATACACATTTTTTTCAGACACTGGACAACAGACATAACAGGCCTATTATTTCCCCCAAGAGAAGGGAAATAAACTGAGCCATATGATCACCTCAGCTTACTGCTTTGAGGCACATTCTGACTTGTGGAACAGGAAGAAGGTTGTCAAGGAGAACACAACAACTTTGCTGAGTTGAAGAGATAGAAATGAGATTTTAAAGAATCTGAGGTGGCTGGAAGTTCCAGAAGGGAGGCAATTAAATAGAAAATGAGCTTCAGAAATCTGTGTAGAGTTCCCCTTGGGTTTTTGCTGAACACTAAGACCTACACACATAGAGCAAAACTCTCTGAGTTCAGGCAGAGAGTACCAGAATCATGAGCTAACTGATCATTATTCACACAGGGCTTGGAATTATTTGAGTTCCCACCAGCCAAATTGGAGATGATTCCTCATTGATTAATCAGATCATTCAATAGACATCCCAGAAGGTCACATTCTTTTTGTAGTGAGGGCTAAACTATCCCCACCATAATAGCTACTCTAGAACCACTCTATAAATTCTTTAAAACAATCAAACTAAAGTAATTTAACAGTCTATCAGAACTAATCTAACTGTCTTTAAAGAAAAGCAGCAATCAAAATCACAATGAGATATCACCTCACACCTGTTGGAATGGCTGTTCAACAAGTGCTGGCGAGGATGTGGAGAAAAGGGAACCGTAGTGCACTGTTGGTAGGAATGCAGATTGGTGCAGCCACTGTGAAAAACAATATGAAGTTACCTCAAAAATTAAAAATGAAACTGCCTTATGACCCAGTGATTCCACCTCTGGGAATATATCTGAAGAAACCCAAAACAGTAATTCGAAAGAATATGTGCACCCCTATGTTCATTGCAGCATTATTTACAATAGCCAAGATTTGGAAGCAGCCCAAGTACCCATCAGCAGATGAGTGGATAAAAAAGCCGTGGTACATATATGCAATGGAATTATACTCAGCCATAAAAAAGAAGGAAATCTAACCTTTTGTGAGAGCATGGATGGACCGAGAGAGTATTATGCTAAGTAAAATAAGACAGTCAGCCGAACCGGTTTGGCTCAGTGGATAGAGCGTCGGCCTGCCGACTCAAGGGTCCCAGGTTCGATTCCGGTCAAGGGCATGTACCTTGGTTGCGGGCACATCCCCACTGGGGGGCGTGCAGGAGGCAGCTGATCGATCTCTCTCATCGATGTTTCTAACTCTCTATCCCTCTCCCTTCTTCTCTGTAAAAAATCAATAAAATATATATTTTAAAAAAAATAAGACAGTCAGAGAAAGACAAATACCATATGATTTCACTTATATGTGGAATCTAAATAAACAAACAAGCAAAATAGAAACAGACACATAGATACAGAAAACAGACTGACAACTCTCAGAGGGAAGGGGGGTTGAGGTCTGGGTGAAAAAGGTAAAGGGATTAAGCAAAAAAACAACAACTCATAGACACTAATAAAAGTATGATGATTCTGCCCTAGCAGATTTGGCTCAGTGGATAGAGTATCGGCCTGCAGACTGAAGGGTCCCGGGTTCGATTTCGGCTAAGGGCACGTTTCTAGGTTGCAGGCTCCCCCCGGCCAGGGCCCTGGTCAGGGCTTGTGCAGGAGGCAACCAATCAATGTGTTTTTCTCACATTGGTGTTTCTCTCTTTCCCTCTCTCTGAAAATCAATGAAAAAACAGTGCATGTCATAGCGACTGGTTGTTTGGTTGTTCCGCCATTTGGTCTATTTGCATATTAGCCTTTTATTATATAGGATGTTACCTCAATAAATTCAATAAAAAGTAAAAAATAAATAAATTTGTCACCATATTTGCCTTAAAAAGGCAACAAAATCCAATGATAAACAATGTAACATCCACAATAACCAGCAAACAAACAAAAACTCTTAGACATGCCAAAATCAAGAGATAGTGTACTCTACACTCTTTATTGTATGTATGTTATAACTCAATAAAAAAGTAAAAGGAAGGAAAACAAATGTTTTGGTAAATATTGTTGGAGGAAGCATAGGACAATGCATTGTGTATCAAAATTTCAGGATTATCTGGAAGGCTTGTATTATTAAATCACAGATCGCTGGACCAACCCCTAGAATTCCTGATTGCTTGGTCAATTTTGGAGCCTGAGAATGTGAATTTCTAGTAAGGTCCCAGGTGCTCCTGCTCCAGGGACCACACTGGAGGATCACTGGGATAGTGGTTAGTTTTAGATTCTAGAGTTATTTAAACCTACTCAGTCATATACTAACCTTGAGATCTTGGTTGCATTTCTTGACCTCTCTAAGCTTTGGTTTCCTTTTTTGTTAAATAGGGACAATAATGGTACCTACATCATATGATTGATGTGAGATTAAATGATGTAATATAGCTAGTATTGGCACATACTAAGTGTGCAATAAAAGTTAGCTACTTTATCATTATTCATACTGTTACATATATAGAGTTTGCTATTATTATTATTATCACTAAGAACAAACTAATATTCTCTATATTTATTTTGTGGCCCTAAGTTCTCAGGCCTTGTTTATACAACTATCTTCTAAAATATTCCTTTGGGGCTAAAATTTTTCATGCTGGGTTTAAGCCAAAAGATGAGGTTGTTTTTTTTTTCAAGGTAAATGAATAGAATCTGTTATGTCTTATTGAGTTAGAGGAGAGGGGTGGGTGTGGGGGAGAGAGAGAACATGGAGGTAAGAGAGACAAATCGACTGATTGCCTCCTGCATGTGCCCGACTGGGGACTAGGAGCGAACCTAAAACCCAGATACATGTCCTTGACTGGGAATCAAACCCAGGACCTTACAGTGCACCGGCTGATGTTGTAACCACCGAGCAACACTGGCCAGGGCCAGCTCAATAGCATTTCATTCACTTAACCCCAAAAGGAGATTTTGATTTAGTTTTAAAAGATAAATTTTAACTCTGACACCTGAGTTTCCATGTGGTATAGTAGGTACATCACTGTTCAAAATACCCCCTCCCTATGGAATTTGATGTCAGACCTGGCCAGGTAACTTACTTTGGTCAATGAAACAGGCAAAACTGATATCTGCCATATCTTAAAAAAACAAAACAAAAAGCTTTAAGAGCCTCCCCCCCCTTTTTTTTGTACCACAGACTATGTAATGTCCTAGTTGAGGAACTGTTCCTTCAGTTGGGGTCCCATAATGAAGACAATAAAGTTCAGAGCCACATGTGGCCAGTGACAGATGAATAGTTTAAGGAAGAAAGAAACCTTTCTTTTGGGGGGACTAACTTACTGAGATTTTAAGGTTGCTCTTTATTGCAGCATAACTTAAACTAAGCCAATACAGACAGGTATATATGCATTACACACACACACAGTGATACTCTAAAAAATGGGGCTTTTGTTGGCCATTGCTAGGGTTCTTGTCTTCTCTCCTCAAAGTAATTTCAACTGGGAGGGTGAAAGGCAGGGAAAGGTAAGAAGGAGGATGCTGTTGGTAGGTGGGAAAGATCAGATCTCTGAGTCTACTTCCAGATTACTTTTTGCCATTTTTGAGAGCCCATGGTTCATTCAAATCTCACTTAGTAAAGCCTGTGAGAAATTGAATGATTGTACCTATCTGTGTACCACTAATAGGACCAGCCCAATACTGAAAATGGTATATATTTAATTAATTATGCCTGGACAAATAGATGACTGATAATGGTACTGGATTGTGATATAGTCATGAAATTAACACCATGCATATTTTCCTAGAGAAAATATTCTAAGAGACTCTTCGGTTAGGGGGTACAAAAAGGGATGGGAAAGGTGGGGAAGGATAAAGAAAACTCGATGGTACCAGCCAAGCAATATGGATTAATTGTGGTTTTGGGGGGAAATAAAAAGATGACAACAAAACATAATGGCTAACATTATTGTTTAACAAAGTGTCAAAATTATCTGGGAACATTTCTAATAATAATGCATGTCACCCAGCTTTAAAGAAGCTAAAGATGATCTATAGGTCTGAAAGGATTAGGCCACATGTACTTTTCTTGGGTTATAATTTCAAAGAATTTTATAAGTCGGTAGAATCCATTAAGTGGACTTTCTTAAAGTAAAAATAGTTAACAATATTTTATAGGTGAGAACTTGAGTATTTATATTAAATATATTTTTTGGCTTTTATTTTTTTAATCATATTTTTAATAACCATGGTTTGGGCTCATCAAGCAACTTACACTATTTTTTAAAAGTTTGAGGTTCAATAAAATCTAACCTGCTTTTTGTCAAGCACCTTTTCCTTCTGATTTTAAAAACCATATGTATTTTAAGGGAAATTTAACCCATGTGTTTTTTATTCATTTACATTTAAATAATCAAAATGGGGTTTTTTACAAGCTAGCTGATGTCAAAGAAGCTTTTTGAGCCTTTTAAAGAAACTTTTATTCTAAAAACAAGAAGCAATGATTTGCCAAGTGTAAATGCATTTCAACACCAAGAGACTTGTATTCATTTGTAACTGCAAACCTCTGGTTTCTATATCTGGCAGAGATAGATCATTCCTGTTCTGTAACGTATTGGGGCCTAGACTCCCCAAAGTTAGCTGGAATTGTGATGAAATAAATGTACTAAGCCTGTAAAAATAAGAAAAATGGCGATGATAGTTAAAATGTTTCAAGAAATCATTGGCGCTACAAGAGGCTGTGTAGCCAAATAGAAAATGTTTTCCTGCATTGGCTACACATTTACTGAGTTTCTATTATGGATATGGCACTGGGGTGGGGTTAAAGATGCTAAGGTAAACATTTTGGGGGCTCCTTACCCTCAAGTTAAGGACAGTAACCTCGGAAATTTGCTTTCGTTATTTATTAAAATAGAGCCCTAAAAAGTCCAATTGAATGGTATTTTGATGGAAGGAGAACTGAAATTTGGGTTTTGGAATTTTCAGAGGTGAGGGTAATATCCTCAGGGAATTAGATTAAGAATGAGAGGGGATAGACTTTATCAAGCAGATGGTACTGCATTTTTCTCCCTCCTACCTTTGTTTTTCCCTAGGTAAGTAAGTCAGTCAAATGTCAGACCAAATCACAATGGTCTGTAAGCTGTTCTGTACTGAAGCTTAGTAGCCACTTATTTTAAATCTTCAGATATCCTCTTTAAACCTGGAGTTGACTTAAATGTCAGATGAATAGGTTCCTCACTTCTCTCCACCCTGGTTCTCAGTAGCTTCTTTTTCAGGCCTATACATAGGAATAGCTTCCACAATATGAATCTTTCAGGGGATAACCAATATAGCACTTCACTCTTTGTCTCATTCTCTGGAAATTTGCTCTGGACAAAGAATTATCTATTTATTTTACTGTCCCCCTCCTCTTAGAGAGATGGGGAGGAATGAAGTTTAGGGGGAGGAGATAGGAGAAGGTTTGCTCCAGAATTTGACCTAATCCAATGCAAAGACAAAACTCCTGAAAAAAGACAAAACTCAAGTTTCATGGCTTCTACCTTGTCTGTTTCTTTTTAATTTTAAAATTACAGTTGACATTCAGTATTATTTTTCTGCCATCTTGACTGGAACTCATCTACCAATGTCTTTATGGACATCAGTGTGTACCTAGAGTAAGGTGGTTCTTAGGTAGGTGCTGCTTAGCAAGACATTGTAATGAGCCTCATTTCTTAGACACACTGCAACTTTACATATTGTCAAAGGAAAAAATGACAATTTATTGTCTCATATAATTAGGATTGCCACATATAATTGTGCTGGCTGTGCAGTACACACCCTGTGCAATTCTATGGAGGCTCTGTGTGTAAATGAAATGTCCAGGGAAAGATTCCAGACATTCCTGGTTTCAGATGGTCATATGATGGCATAAATGATCTCTCAATCTCTCTCTCTCTCTCTCTCTCTTTCTCTCTCTCCCCATACACACACACACACACACACACACACCTCCCAATACTTTTTTCCCTTTATCCTTAGAGTCAGATACATTTGTATCTAAAAAGGGCTAACAGATGGTTTTATTAGGAAATGAGCTTAAGAACCTCTGCCACTTTGTTAGATGAGCATCCCTGAGCCCATCATCCCAAAAGAAAAGAATGTACAACTAGTAGCAGAGCATGGTGATCATTATGAAAAATTGAACTTTTGTCCTTTGTCCTTTCCAACCTAGGGCACCATGATGGTTAATACAGTTTCATTAAAAATCCCGGCCTAATTCTCACTGGCCTGGCTTAGGTCATGTGCCTATTCCTGATCCAAATATAGAAGCTGGGAGGCTGTAGTGTTCTGATGGGCAAGGCCCAAGTTTTAGTAAATCCAGAAATTGAGGGGTGGACTCAGCCCCACCCTAACCACATCAAGTAAGAGTGGAAAGGGATAGTTTCCATAGAGAATCAATAATAGAAGGCAAAATGACAAATGTCTATAACTGCCACCTGATATTTTATATTTGTTACTGAGCCAAGTTGTCCCTAAAACTATTTCCATATATTCTTATTCAAATTCACCTGCTTAGTTTTCTACTAGCATTCAAGGATGTTGAGATAAATTTGAATTGTTATTCTGTCAGCTTGTAAATAACTTGCATTAAGCTATTGGAGAAGATGATCATCTATAACTAGGTTACAGTATAAATATTGAGTAATACCTGACCAAAAATTATTGTGACACTCAACTGGCTTCATGTTGACATAATTTCATTCAACAATTATTTACCAGATACTAACTAGGTGCCAAACATAAAATTTACATTTATTAATACTCTTGGTTATTATTGTTTAATCAGCTTCAAATCCAGTTACATTTATTATTATCCAGCCCATATTCTTTTTATATTCTATCCAAGGATATCTCCTGATTCAATTTACATAGACATTTTGAATGTGAAATTATGTACTAGAAATTGTGCTAGCATTGGGGCTACAAAGAAGCCTAGAGTGTCGTAGAGAAGAGAGATGTGCAACAAAAAAGATTAAAATAAAGTGTGATAAGAGGGACTATGATCATCTTATTATTTGGCATACCTACTGCTAAAAAAAAATTGGTCTGTAAACTAACAATGTATTTTACCCTATTAAAACAGGATAGCCCTAGTTGGTTTGGCTCAGTGGATACAGCATTGGCCTACGGACTGAAGGGTCCCAGGTTTGATTCCAGCCAAGAGCACATACCCAGGTTGCGGGCTCAATCCCCAGTGTGGGGTATGCAGGAGGCAGCCAATCAGTGATTCTCTCTCATCATTGATGTTTTTATCTCTCTCTCCCTCTCCCTTCCTCTCTGAAATCAATAAAAATATATTTTAAAACAGGATAAATAATAATTGAGTTATCAGTTTTCCTAGTTAATCCAAGTTGAGTTCTAGTGATCCCTGCATCATTTTCCAAATGCTCACACATCATCTGTTTAGCTAACAACTTCAAAATTTTGCCAGAAATCAACCTCAGATTATATGTAATTTCTAAAAATTATTTCCTCCATCTTTCTTTGAAATACCCTTTAGGGCTCTCTCTTATTTTCTATGCCCCCCCCCAAAAAAATTAATGCTGGCTTGAAGACCACACCAACAAGTTCTTTCACTACCTTGGAAGATAAAGTATCTGGGAATAGTTATATTTGCTTATCAAAATGGAGAGTTATATTCTTTTACTGCTTCGGTTACTTCTCAAGACCACTGGACATCAAATTAGCATCATAAGAATCTTCTGCAGAGCTTTTTAAAGCACACTTTTCTAGGCCCTTCCCCCAAGTTTCTGATTCAATAGAATGAGTTGGTGCTCAAGAATTTGCATTTTTAACAAGTTCCCAGGTAATGCTGATGCTGCTAGTCCAATGATCACATTTTGAGAACCACTACTCCATAATGTATATCTACCACTTTGTTTGAAAATCATTCTTGCCAAGAAAGAGAAAAATTAAGAATAAAATAATTCTGCTTTCTCCCTAGAACTTAACATCATACCATCTTTTTAAGTAATGGAACTCTCTCTGAATCCATTCATTCATTTAACAAACGTTTATTGAGTACCTACTATGTGCCAGGCACTGTAGTAAGCACTAAGGCAAGGGTGGGGAACGTCCAGCCCGTGGGCCGTATAAGGCCCCAAAAATCATTTAGTCTGCCCCTGCCAAGGCATTAGGGGTGAGTTAATCAAATGTTTGACCAAATATAGCAGGCTAATTTTTAAGTTGATAATTTTGTATGGCCTGCAAATGATGTTATAAATATCCAAATGGCCCTTGGCAGAAAAAAGGTTCCCCACCCCTGCACTAAGGCAAAAGATAAAACAAATTCCCAGCTTGTAGAAAAGCTCCTATGCAGGGATCTAAAGAGTAAACGACAGATTCCCTCTGGGAAGTGCTGTGTTGGGGTTTGCTGGGGTCATATTAGGGACTTAAGCAGTACTTATAATATAGTGATGCAGTGATGGCGAACCTATGACACGCGTGTCAGAGGTGACACGCGAACTCATTTTTTTGGTTGATTTTTCTTTGTTAAATGGCATTTAAATATATAAAATAAATATCAAAAATATGAATCTTTGTTTTACTATGGTTGCAAATATCAAAAAATTTCTATATGTGACACGGCACTAGAGTTAAGTTAGGGTTTTTCAAAATGCTGACATGCCGAGCTCAAAAGGTTCGCCATCACTGACCTATATGAATTATTCTGAGTCTTTTGTATGGGAGGGGCAGCTCCCCCAAAAGAAGGGGCAAGTATTGTTCAGTTACCCAAGACAAGTGATGCTGGGTAGCTACACAAAGCCATACTCTGCTGTGGGAATTGGGAAAGATTTTACAAAAGAGAGGACATATTATGAATTGTTCTTGTAAGTCTTTTGTAAATTTTTTGTTGCATTAATTTTTATTATAGTAGTTTTTGTTTACCTGTCTTTTCCTTTTACGTTGAAATCATTAATAATTTTACAAATAATTATAATAAAATGACACCTGTATTACCAGGGCCAGGTTACATTTGTAATCTGGGAAGCAAAGACTTAAGAAGAGAAAGGAGAGTCATAGAAGATTGGTCTTCTCTATCCAGTGTTGTTCTAGAAATCCAAAGTTCAGAGGGAAACTGACTCAGGAACCAAGAAGAGTTAGGCAATGTCAGGAATTAGGTTTTAGGTGGTACCAAAGAATTTTTCCAGAAAACTTCTTTATTCTCCAGGTAATTGGCGTTGGGCTTCTGGCTCTACTGGGCCATGTATACTGAAGATGAAGTTCAGCCTTTGACATAATCTCAGGCATCATCTTTATTGGGTGTGAACAAGCCCATAACAAGGTTGGTTGCCTTGTAGCTTCTCACACCATAGCCTCACCTTCTCACAGGGGTACCCTTAAGGCAGCCTTCTCCTCCCCCTCAAGAGTAGCAGGAGAAGAGGCTATAGAAGAGAGGATTTCCACAGTTTTGTCTTGTACATATTGCCCTTCTAAAGGTACAAAATTCAAGATATTGAAGCTTTCAGCTTCTGTAGCACACTTGATCTCTTTCTCTCCTCCGCACACATGCACATGCATGCTCACACACACATGAGAATATATAATAAAAACTGCATTTACTTCTAGATCTAGAAAAGCATTGAGTCTTATCATTCAACAACTAGTATTTAGTGAGTATTTACTATATGCCAGGCCCTGTCTATGTGCTTGGGATCCACCGATGAACAAAACAGACCAAAAAACCTATCTGCTCTGCAAAGCTCACATTCTGGTGGAGATGTTATATTCCATGTGAATGAAAGTATCAGATTCTTCTCTCAAATGATACTTAACTGGGGGAGGCATGGGTAAAATGGGAGGACCACAAGCAACATGGTGTGGACAAGTGGCTTCTGTGAGTGGGAGAGGGGTTAGAAAAGGGATGTGACAGAGGTAGATTGAACTACTTTATAATTATGTTTGGATAAGACCATTTATCCTTTTAACAAAAATGGATAAATTCTATTAAAAAATCTAGGAAGCATACAAGTAAGCAAATTTGATAAATTAAGTGATTTTTTTCCCTCCCAGCAAATCTATTTTTGCTTTTCCTTTTTTAACATTATCTATCCATCAGTCAGTCAGCATTCCATCCTTATAGTTTTACAGTATGGCACTTCCCAGATAAGAATCCCATTCTTTTTCTTTTTTTACATGGTTTTAAGAGCCATCTGGCAGTCAGGCTGTTGAATTGAATTCAAGGATGCTTTCAGATTAGTGCCATGAAACAGGCAATTCACCATATCTCCATAAGGCACATTACTGTCCCCCAGTGAATGATACCTGACAGAAACAGTAAAGAACAACTTATCTAGCATCTAACAAGCATTGCTTTTCCCAGGATGGGCAGAGAAAGGGATGCTGAAGGGAGGCATTGCAGTAAGTCTTATCATCATTGAGTAATCACAATGAGTGCATTGTAAGTCTGTCAGCCCACGCCAACCATTGTAGCTGGAAAACTTATGCTGTGGCACCTGTCCTTGAAGAACTTAGGTGAAATTCCATTTCAAAAGAAATATAATAAAAAAAGTCCAATTCTCTAGAAAGTCCAAAAAGAGAGCACTCTGTAGGTTTATTCCTGGGGAAAGGGAAGTGGTTCCTGCAACCATGTGTGAGACTAGAGTAGATTTCTGTCACCTGACATTGTTGCTGAATCTTATGGGAACACAGAGCTAGAGCTGCTACCAAACATTCATCATGGGTCTCCTGTTCAGTTATGAGTGTAATCTCTCAGAAATGCTTACAAAAGTGCTATAGCAGAAAGACCTTACATAGGACAACACTGTCGCTCAACAGCCCTGTTGGCTGCTATTTTCTACTGGAAATAGATAGAAACCTCTGTGTAAGTAAATAATGATATCCTGAGGCAGAGGAAGACTTTTCTAATCCTTAACAGTGTCCTTTGGGACTTGTTTAGAGATTCATGGAGTCATAAGGTGGGTATCACTGGAAATCAGTTCCAGATTTCCACGGGATTCTGTATTGTGAAAATTGCCACATCAAATGAACAATGAGTTGGTTCACAGCTATTTTGGGGTGGATGGGTGGGAAATGTCATCACAATGGTTGTTTCCCAATTTATAAACCAGTAGGATTTTTTTTCTTGGAAAATTGGACACATATGTAGCTGTAACTAGTATGATATTTAGTTTTCCATTTTTTAAGAAGTATGAGTAAATAAATGTCTACTATATACAGTGCTTTGTGTAACTAGCATCAGTGGAGAATGGGTTTGAGCAATGCTAATAGGATTTTATAAAATAATTATTAAAAATCTCTATGGGGTGAACATTTAAAACAATTATTTTCCTGAGGTCATAGACTCAACCTAAAATTAAACCCACAGTTAGTCTACTGTGGCTAGAGGTGATCAAAGATTAAGTGGATTTGCTTCACTGGGGGTCCTCAGTTACCACCAAAGCACCTTTCATCTCTGGATTGAGGCCTGTTCCTGTAATGTAACTCATTTGGTTCTTTTACACTTTCTCCCCTTCAACCTCAATAGATTCCTGTGGCTTTTGTGTTATATTTTCATAGTTCTGATCAAATAATTATTCCCATCCCTCTTGCTCAGGCTTCTTTGCATCATCTCTTTTGTTGTGGATTTAGACTTGCATGAGCTCCACTCCTTCTTGTCTCCTCCCTGCTAATTCCACACAGGAATTATTCTATGGGTGAATAGAAGGTATTGACTGTTCAATGTGTTTTTCGTGTATTGTCAGCTGCTTTATTGCTGCCTTTCTCCAGATTTTGCCACTAAAAAGCAAGGAAATGTTCTTTTAAATCACTAGGCTCCTGTCATGTCCCAATGGAATGGATGCCTATGATTGGGTAGATACTATGAGTAACACTGAAAGCTATGTCTAACTTGTGTCAGCAGCAAGGTGGCAAAGAATACAGAAATACCTCCTCAGAGGATACAGAAAAAGCCTCCTCAGAGTGGAACCATTTTCCCAGAAAAAATTAAGCTTACCATTTTCTAGTGTCCAGGGACTTATAATCATGGCGAATGAGCATAAAGTTTAAAATTTCAGAGCAAATCTCCTTAAGAGCAGAACTGACCTCAGCTCCAACTTAGCCTCCACTGTTATTAAAAATAAAAATCCTAGAGCAGCCCTCATCACGTCTACTTTGCTGGCTGGCTATTTGGAATTTTGAAGGATAATTTTTTTTTTCTAACCTCCCATGCGGCTGTAAATTCCACCACTTCAAACCCACCCACCAAGGACCCTGAATCTGTCCATCCCAGTCAAAGCAGGACCTTCTGGCTGGGTCCCCCTGATTTGGGCTGACTTTGCGCCTCCTAACAACCTTAGCATGATGACTTATCTTAATCAACCACCTTACCCAGTCAAGGGACTGAGTCTGACCACTTTGGGCATGGATTTGCTGCACCCTCGGTGGGCTACCCAGGGCCCTGGGCTTCTTGTCCCTCAGCCACCCCCCAGAAACAGTGCCCGGAGATGACAGTGTGCACCCAGGCTCAGCTAGACGTGCTGGAAGCACTGTTTGCTAAGACCTGCTACCCAGATATCTTCATGTGGGAGGAGGTGGCACTGAAAATCAACTTGCCTGAGTCCAGGGTGCAGGTAGTGGTTTAAGAATCAAAGAGCTAAGTGCCAAAAAAAAAAGATGGCGGCTGGCAGGATGGAGGTGAGGGATAGGAAGTGAGTGAGGGGATGAAAAGAGAGTGTGTGGATGTGTGTGGTGTGTGTGTGAGTGAGGGAGGGACAGTTAAATCCGGCAGGAGCAGCAGAGGCTGGCAGACCAGGCTCTCTGGGACAGGGAGAGACTACCACCGCTGCGGGCACTCCCCGGACGTGGGACTCGGGCACGGAGCCCACACCATCTTGAAGGGGAGAGCGGCCTCTTCTAGGAACTCATCAGCACCACCACCCAGACAGACCTGGGACACTGCCCTCCACCCGGCAGCCACTCCAGCCAAAATCCTGCAGCCACACCGGCAGACTCGCAGACCCTGGGATCTCCACCACCAAAGGAACACTGCGCCCGCAGCAGTAAGTGCAACTCCCCCTCCCCAGCAGCAGACATCGGACATCGCATTCGCGTGTCTCCAGCACGCAGGTCCCTGAGGCACACCACTCCATAGACTTCTCTTGGGAGTCACTGTGAGCCCCAGCTGGGTGTGATTTCTGTACAGACACAGGCGAACTGCCTTCCAGAAGAAATTCTGAATTCCCTCTGCCTGAATAACTGCCCCCACACACCCAGCTGCGCAACTTAAGCGCCAGGGCCCTTCAGCGCCAGGGTCCCTCAGGGTCCCTCAGGGTGCGTCAGAGCTCAGTGCCCGGCAAAGGCACTGCCACGGTTGCTCATTCCCCCTGAGCCAATCTATCCACAGGGCACTTTGGGAAGCCGCAGTGAGCATCCGCTGGGTCCGATCTTGGACAAATAGGGACGCACTCCCCTGGGCAGTAGAAATTCTGAATTCACCTAC
>NW_005368341.1:3736531-3738037 GCF_000412655.1 Myotis brandtii | reverse complement strand
TGTCAGTACACCCTGCTGGCAAACACACCACAGGTGCCCCTGTGAACTGCCGCTGGGATCGCGTGTATCCAACCACGGAGGCAGCAGCAAAAGCTGAGTCTGCCCACCCCACGACTACAGAACTCTGGACACCACAGTCACGTCTTTCCAGAACGCAGGCCTCCTGAGCCCCACCACCCCAACAGACAGTTCCTGGGGGCCACTGTGAGTCCCTGCTGGGCACACGTGATTTCAACCAGGGGCACAAGACAGCAAAAATTGGGACACCCCCTCCACGGCTGCTGACTTCTAGACACCTCATTTGTGCCTTTCCAACTCACAGGCCTACATCAAGAGAACCCATATAGCTCAAGTAGGGAGCTACACTAGACTACCAAGCCCAGGAGACCTGAGAGGTCACACCAATAGCACCATACCCAAAAGAAACTGGGTAGCAAAGCAATCCGAGCTACAGTTAAAACATTACAGCAAAACATGGGAAGACAAAAAATCAATCCACAAAAAAAAGAAAAAGAGGAATCACCAGAAAGGGAGTTAAATGAAATTGAGGCTACTAACTTATCAGAGAAAGAATTCAGAGTAATGGTTATAAGGATGCTCAAATGGCTGGATAACAAATACACACAACTCAATGAGAATTATAAGGAGCTGAATGAGAATGTCACCAACATGAAAAGGAACCAAGAGGAAATGAACGACATAGCTGCAATAAAGAAGACAATGGAAGGCTTAAACAGCAGACTAGAAGAGGCTGAGGACCGCATCAGCGAATTAGAAGACAAGGTAGGAAAAAACACACAAACACAGGAGCAACTGGAAAAAAAACTTAAAAAGCAAGAGGAGAGCCTAAGGGACCTTTGGGACAACGCAAAACAAAACAACATTCGCTTAATAGGGGTACCAGAAGGAGAGGAGGAGAAGCAAGGAATAGAAAACCTGTTTGAAGAAATAATGACAGAAACTTCCCTGATACTGGCAAGAAAAAAACTATACAAGTCCAAGAAGCACATAGACTGCCAAACAAGATGAACCCCAAAAGACCAACACCAAGACACATCAAAATTAAATTGGCAAACACCGACGACAAAGTAAGAATCTTAAAGGCTGCCAGAGAGAGACAGAAAGTTACCTACAAGGGATCTCCTATTAGAATATCAGCTGACTTATCAACTGGGCACACCAGGCAAGAAGGGAATGGAATGAAAAAAGTGATGCAAAGCAAGGGAATGAATCCAAGAATACTATACCCAGCAAGGCTGTCATTCAAAATTGAAGGTGGAATGAGGAGCTTCACAGGCAAAAAAGGGCTAAGAGAGTTTATTACCACCAAGCCAGCAATGCAAGAAATGCTAAAGGGACTGCTGTAAAAAGAAGAAACAGAAAGACAAGAAGAAACACAAACATTAAGAATAAAAATGACCACAAACAAGTACTTTTCAATAATAACATTAAATGTAAATGGATTAAATGCTCCAATCAAAAGACACAGGGTAGCTGAATGGATAA
>NW_005368341.1:3734160-3734707 GCF_000412655.1 Myotis brandtii | reverse complement strand
TTAATAAATGAATTCGGCAATGTAGCAGGATACAAAATTAATGCCAAGAAATCTATGGCATTTCTTTACACCAATAGTGAACTTACAGAAGTGAGATTAAAAAAGCAATCCCACTTACCATCGCACCAAAAAAATTAAGATACCTAGGAATAAACTTAACTAAGCAGATAAAAGACCTATATGCGAAAAACTACAGTACACTGAAAAAAGAGATAGAGGAAGACATAAACAGATGGAAGAACATACCGTGTTCATGGATTGGTAGAATCAACATCATCAAAATGTCCATACTACCCAAAGCAATCTATAGATTCAATGCACTCCCAATTAAAATACCAACAGCATATTTCACAGTCTAGAAAGAACTCTCCAAAATAAAAGAAACCCGAATAGCTGCTGTGAATCTGAGAAAGAAGAACAAAGTAGGAGGGATCTCAATACCAGATATCAAGCTGTATTACAAAGCCACTATTCTCAAAACTGCCTGGTACTGGCACAAGAACAGACATATAGACCAATGGAATAGAATAGAGAACCCAGAAATTGA
>NW_005368341.1:3725805-3733276 GCF_000412655.1 Myotis brandtii | reverse complement strand
AAAAAGGAAGGAACTCCTACCATTTGCAACAGCATGGATGGAGCTGGAGAGCATTATGCTAAGTGAAATGTCAGTCAGAGAAAGATAAATATCACATGCTCTCACTCATTTGTGGATTATAATGAACAACATAAACCGATGAACAAAAACAGATGTAGAGACAGAGAAGCATAGATCAGATGCTCAAAACTCAGAGGGAAGGTAGGGGAGGGTGGGGGTGAGGGGGAGAGATCAACCAAAGGACTTGTATGCATGCATATAAGCATAAGTGATGGATGTGGACAACAGGGGTGTGAGGGTGAGGGCAGGATTGGGGGGATAAGGTCACATTTGTAATATCTTAATCAATAAAGGGAAAATACATTTTTTTAAAAAAAAGAGCTAAGTGCCACCATCAGCAGCAACAACAGCAGAATGGAGGTCAAAACAAAGTGAGGCCTGCAAAAAAAAGATATCTCCAGCTCAGGAAGTGAGTTCAGAGAGTGGAACAAGTGGCCAATTCACTCCCCGCTCTAGCACTGCAGTGCCGGCCATTTCCAGCAGCAGTGCTCCTGTGTCTATCTGGAGCCCAGCCTTTATCTCCCCACTGTCATATCCCTTGTCCACCTCCTCTTCCTGCATGCAGAGGTCCTATCCCATGACCTACTAGTATACTCAGGTTTCAGGATATAGTCAAGGATATGCTGGTTCAACTTCCTACTTTGGGGGCATGGACTATGGATCTTATTTGACCCCTATGTATCACCAGCTTCCGAGACCACGGGCCACACTCAGCCTTATGGGTACCAATGCAATTAACAGCCATCTCAGTCAGTTCCCAGCTTCTCTTTTCACCCAGGGATATGGATCTTCAAGCTTAGGTTTTAACTTAACCACTGATTTCTTGGATTATAAGGACCAAACTGCCTCTTAGAAGCTTAACTTCAATGCTGACTGCTTGGATTATAAAGATCAGACATCCTTGTGAGAATTCCAGGTTTTGTGAAGACCTGTAGAACCTCTTTTTGTGGGCGATTTTTAAATATACTGGGCTGGACATTCCAGTTTTAGCCAGGTATTGGTTAAAAGAGTTAGATGAAATGATACTCAGACTCATCTTCTGATCAATGTTCCAGGAGGCATAGAAGGAAATAAGAAGGTCCTTAGAGGGGCCCACTGACCAACAACCTAAAATGGACAAACCAATCTAAGATCCTGTCATAGTTTTCAATCATTGGTTTTCTTGGTTCTCAAAGTGATCAAAAGCATTTTAGCCTTGTGCAACCACACCACCAAAATAAGCAAAACTAAATTGTGAAGTAAAGGAGGGAAGGACATAGCCTTCTTAAGCAGAGGTGTTCCAGTGGTTTAGCCAATCCTTGGTTGAATCTTAGGAATGGACCGTGTCTCCAGCTCACTGACATTTCATGACCAATTGTTAGTTGGCACTGAAAACCTTTTCAGGGCTGTGTGAATTGTGCGACTGATTGTCCTAGATGCACTACTTTATTTAAAAAATAATATTCATAAGGAGCAATATGTAGTCTAAGAGACAATCAGTGTGTGTCCTATATAAATGGTATATCCGAGGTTTTAAATCTGTGCTAGGCTTCAAAACTGTGATCTCCTGTTATTGTATGCAACCTTGAACTCCACCTCTACAGGGGTTCTTCTGTGATTAAATAGGTTATAATTATAAGCAAAATTCAAAGCAACTGAATACTTATCTAAAAAGATTACCTTTGGCTGGAGGGGAGCTGTACTGAAATTTTACAACAAAATGTCTAGACAAGAAGAGTGAGAGAAGATAAATGAAAGGACACTAATTCATCTGTAATTTACTGTTGGTAAGCCTAGCAGTAAAGAGACATTGGTCAATTGCTCTGACCCTGATGAACTTATAAACTCAGATCAATGTTACCTGGAAAAGTTATATATGCATAAACTTTTTCTTCCTGGACTTGGCAGATATGTATAATTATATTAAAATGGTTCTAACATACACACCCCCCCCCACACACACACACACACACACATACACACACACGTAAATGCACACACACAAAAGATTTCATAGCTGTCATTCAAAGAATATTAGAGATCTAAAGTATATTCTCAAAGTGCAAGCACAAAAGATTTCATAGCTGTCTGAGCTCATCTCGAGGCCATTTCAGTACCCTCTTCTCTGCTAGATGTCCATCAATAGTATCTATTTCTTTCGCAGCATATTTCAGTTTTCAGTCCTTTGAAATATGTAGCCATTAATTGGAGAAAGTTGAACATTATGACAAAGAAGGATTCTCCTGATATCTTCTTAAACATAAATACAATGTATATATGTTATATGATCCAATTTTGTCACATGCACACACACACAACTCAGGGAACAAATTATATATATAAAAGCCTAAACAACCATTACGACCGAACAACCAGAATGACCAGAATGACTGGTCACTATGATGTGCACTGACCACCAGGGGGCAGACGCTTAATGCAGGAGCTGCCCCCTGGTGGTCAGTGCACTCCCACAGGGGGAGCGCCGCTTAGCCAGAAGCCAGGCTCATGGCTGGCAAGCGAGCTGCGGTGGCGGTGGGCGCAGCAGGGCCGGGATGAGTGGGAGTGGTGCGGAGTCGGCCACAGCTCAGGCTCCTCCCTGGCCACCTGATACTTTGGCACTGCTACATCCCTTAGGGGATGTCTGACTGCCGGTTTCGGCCCGATCCCCACAGGCCATCTTCCCCCCAGGCGTCCCGGATTGCGAGAGGGTGCAGGCCAAGCTGTGGACCCCACCCATGCATGAATCCATGCACCAGGCCTCTAGTGAAATTATATACACCAAACATTAGATGATATCTCTAGATGCTGGGATTACAGAAGATTCTTATATTTTTCTTTATGGTTATCTTTATTTTGACAATGAATGAAAACAATAAGTATTACATATTACAAATTAAACCGCAAGCAATTTGACTTTATACATAGAGGGCCCCCAGGAGGAAAGGGCTTATATTAGAAACAAACAAGCAGAACAAAAAGCTCATGTTATAGTTATATGATTTCAAGAGGAATAACTTAGAAGTTTTCATAATGACTTACTAGTTCTAAAGGTGAAAACAAGTTCTGATAGATTTCAAATTAGCTTAGTTTTCACTGAGGCTTTCAATGTCCCCATTCAGTGTTTCAATGTGTGTTTTGTCTATGACTAACGCTATTTCCAGATGCTTTGGGAGGTAAAAAATTGCTTTAAGGCAGTGTTATCACATTTTATTTTCATATTTGGAAACAAACAATATTTTATTGTGCCCTTCTTTTATACATATATACATGCTTTTTTTAAATATATTTTTCTACTTCCTCTTATGCCTTTGTGCAAGTTAGATCTTTTTTTATTTAATGTTTTTTGATCTCTCTCCAAAAGCTTTATGACAGCTGAGTTTTAAGTGGTTGCTTCAGGCTACAGAAGTCAAAGATGAAATTGAATTATGCTTCCAGGCTTGGAATACAAAAATCAAGAAAAATTTCATTCATTATGATTAATTAATCCAGAAGCACAGTGGTAGTATTATGATTATATTGTATCTGGAATTTGGAATATTTTCAGCTGACATTTACATGGTAAAGGAGAAAAAGGAATGGTAACTCTATGCCTGACAAACTGTTCCTTAGTAGACAGGCTGGAGGCTGGGGAGAAAGTGAGTAAGAAAGAAAAGAATAAACAAGAGACCAAGGGGAAGAAAAGATGTTATATATTCCATATAGGGGTTTAGTTTTTTGAGATTCCTCACATTATTGATTATCTCCTGGAAAATCCCATAATATGTGTGGGATGATAAATGGCTTACAAGTCAGAGTTACCCTCAATACCATTTTTTATATGCCTTGATTTGTCACATGTGGTGTTGTAGTAAAAATTACAATGATAGTGACATATACAAGTGAATAATTAAAATATTTCAGAAATGCCTGCTAGAGAAGAGGCATTGCTAATAAGATTCGCCTACTCAAATCCTTTCATATGGACTCCTTTTCTTTGTTGTGATAAACTTCAAATGTAGATCACCTGAGATTTATGTTACTACCTAGTGGACAACTGGTATACCAAAGGGACCAGGATCAAAGATGAGACATACAGGGAAAGACAGTGAGAGGAAGAGAAAGAAGGAGAGAACCGGGGAATTGGGAGTGAATTCATTAGCCAACTCTGCAATAATCTATATATATAAAAGCCTATGCGACCCAATGACCCAATGACTGGTGGACCAGTCACTATGATGCACACTGACCACCAGTGGGCAGATGCTCAATGCAGGAGCTGCCCCCTGGTGGTCAGTGCGCTCCCACAGGGGGAGCGCTGCTCAGCTGACTGTCAGGCGCCATACACTAGGCTCATGGCAGCAAGCACAGCTGTGGTAGTGGGAGCCTCTTCCGCCTCTGCGGCAGCACTACCAAGTGGCAGGGGCAACAGGCGCAGCAGGACCAGGATGAGCAGGAGTGGCGCGGTGGCGGCCCCAGCTCGGGCTCCTCCCTGGCTGCCTGCCACGTTGGCACTGCTACATCCCCTGAGGGGACCCGGATTGCGAGAGGGGATTGCGAGAGGGTGCAGGTCAGGCTGAGGGACCCCACCGGTGCACAAATCCGTGTACCGGGCCTCTAGTATCAAATAATAAACAATCACAATATCTCAGTGGCATACAACAATAAGCACGTACTTATCGCACATCTGTGGATCAGCTCTGCTCTTCTCTAGGCTTTCTCACACATATGCAAATCAGGAGGGAAGTCAGATGCCCCTGCCTGGCTGAGATCACCTGGGCTTCTCTTCCTGATGCAGCCAGGATGCTCTGCTCCCCATTTTCCTCGATCAGCTTTTCTCATGGCAAAGACAGAGGCCCAAGAGAGAGCAAACTCCACTGCACCAACATACTTCAAGCCTAAGTGTCCATGACAGGTGTAAGCATCCAGCTGGTCAAAGGAGGTCATATAGCCTGGGCATTGGGGGGCCAGGGGAGTAGGAGATCCTGGAGAGAGTAAAGAACTGTAATCAGTAGCACCGTCATCACTGGAGGTGCAAGGGGAAGGGAAAGTGAGAATGAGAGAGAGACCTAGAAATGAAGAATTTCCTTCAATTATCCCCAAACCCTGGCCAAGCAAATGAGGAATTCACATTGGTAATGGTTTCAGCCCTTGGTAACTTTGGGGAACACAATATGTTGTAGGTCACAACATCCCACCTTGGCAGCAACTTTATTTCCAGTGTCTTGGCATGAAGTTTTTCCTGAGCAGTATGGGAGAAAGTTTCTTTTCTGGGGGCCTGTGAATTAAGTTTAAATAACATTGTCATTGTGACAGCTCAGGGGCCTTACAGATGGAAACATCAGATAAGGAAGGTAGGTGTAAGTCAGGCTGCTCTCTGAAATGTGCTGTGCGTAAGTGCTATATATGGATGAGGATCCAAAATATACTTCCTATATAAAAAAGCTAGTTAAAGAACACTCTAATTATTAAAGCATGTAAAGGAACACTTCCAGAAGACAAGCCTACATATATGGTCCTATATTCATTTGTGTGATGTAATGCAAAGGAAACCCTTTATACTCCTAAAGAACTTCATTTTCTATACCTGTAAAATTAGATATTTAAAACATGTAGCAAAATTTACCTATATAACTGAAAGATCTATAATTTTGACAAAACCAAGTATGTTTTACTTTTAGGGTTTTACAAAAGCTTTATGGCATAAGTGTTCATTCCAAAATACTTGAGGCAAGGTTAGGATCAGACCAGTGCACTGGAACAAACAATTGATATATTTTGTTTTCCTAGCACTTTGTCCTTTGGACATCTACTGCTTCTCTACTTTAGGAGTTTCTGGGAAAGGTCAATCATGGGACCATGCCCTCCCATGACTACCACCATGGCTGAAGCGGCCATTTGACCTTAACTGGGGCAATGAGACTCTCTCCCCT
Source organism: Myotis brandtii (assembly GCF_000412655.1). NCBI lineage: Eukaryota > Metazoa > Chordata > Mammalia > Chiroptera > Vespertilionidae > Myotis > Myotis brandtii. The sequence goes on along the minus strand of NW_005368341.1, from coordinate 3,727,328 downwards.
GTAAATTTGTATCTCTAGCAGTGTACTGATGTCATCAAGAATACAGGAGTAATAAAATTTGTCATAAGAATTCAAATTTTACAAGGAACCAAAGAGATTTTCTTATAATAATTTTTGTCTGATATTGATATAGCAAACAGTGTTTTAGTTGAAAAGTTGATTTTAAAATATATTTGGAAGGATAAAAACTAGGAAAAGTCAAGATACTCCTGAAGTACTAGTAGAATAAGATATCAATTTATTCTAAAGCAATGATAAAGAAGGTAAAGTAATAGTGTTACTTTGGAGAAACCAACAGAACAGAATGGAATATCCAGGTAGAGATTCACTTCATGTATAACTGGGCTGGCAATGAGGACCAGTGAGGAAAGAGTGGACTGGTCTCTTCGATATGCTGATAAAACTAGTTATGGGAAGAAAAAAAAAAGCCCATTGCACTTTATTGTCACACACACACACACACACACACACACACACACACCCCAAAATGGTTTAGTGATGTAGCTATGAATGGCAAAACTTCAAAATTTTAAGACTTTGAGAAGAAAATACAGTTTTAAGGCTTTTGGGTAGGGTTGCATAGGGAAGACATTCTTAAACAAGAAAACAAACAAAACAACAACAACAAAAGATTGGCCTTGTCTTTGACTGCAGTTAGTTCCTGAAAGACAAAGTTACAGTCAGATAAAAGTCAGATGCCTCTGAGATTGGTCCGTTCTGATATTGCGCATATGGCCACAGAGTCACATCCAAATGATTTGGACATAAAAGGAACAGAGTTAAGAACTAAAAGGTGTTGTGTAGAGCAGGTGTGAGAGTGCAGGTGTCCAGGTGAGTGGCACATAAGGAAGATCTTTTAGCATTCCAGAAGAAAGCAGGAGGGATGGGCGGATAAAATTCAATGCAGATTCTCAGCACATCCGATCTCATTGTAATGTCTTGTTACTTCCATTTTCTATTAGATTATCCATAGTGATAGGGCTTTATTGCTTTACTTATTATCTAATCTAATAAAAGAGAAACATGCAAATTGACCATACCTTCACTACGCCACAAGCTATGCCCACCAGCCAATCAGAGCGACTATATGCAAATTAACCCAACCAAGATGGCAGCCAGCAGCCACAGAGCTGGAGCAAGCAGGAGGCTTGGTTGCCCTGGCGATGGAGGAAGCCAAGCTTCCTGCCTGCCCTGGCTGGCTCTGGCCTCCACTAAAGGCAACAAAGTTTCGTTATAGAAGATAAATAAATGCCAGGTACCTGCTTCCAGCCAGCCTCCACTGGGAGCTTGGATGGCTGGGGGCTGTGGCCAGCCTGCAAACAGCCATCAGCCCCTCACCCAGACTGGCCAGGCACCCCAGCAGGACCCCCCACCCTGAAGGGGCTGTGGCCAGCCTGAAAATGGCCCTCACCCCCTCACCCAGGCTGACCAAGCACCCCAGCGGGACCCCCACCCTGATCTGGGACACCCTTCAGGGCAAACCAGCCAGCCCCCACCGATGCACCAGGCCACTATCCTATATA
>NW_005368341.1:3718190-3725006 GCF_000412655.1 Myotis brandtii | reverse complement strand
CCGGGCCTCTAGTATATAATAAAAGGGTAATATGCAAATTGACCCTAACAGCAGAACAACTGGGAATGACTGGTCACTATGACACACACTGAACATCAGGGGGCAGACACTCAATGCAGGAGCTGCCCCCTGGTGGTCAGTGCACTCCCACAGGGGGAGCTCTGCTCAGTCACAAGCCAGGCTGATGGCTGCCAGTACAGCGGTGGTGGTGGGAGCCTCTCCCGCCTCAGCAGCACTAAGGATGTCCGACTGCAGCTTAGGCCTGCTCCCGCTGGCAAGTGGACATCCCCTGAGGGCTCCCGGGCTGCCAGAGGGATGTCTGACTGCCAGCTTAGGCCCAATCCCCCGGGGAGCGGGCCTAAGCCAGCAGGTGGTTATCCCCCGAGGGGTCCCAGACTGCAAGAGGGCACAGGCCGGGCAGAGGAACCACCCCCCACCCCCCCGAGTGCACAAATTTTTGTGCACTGGGCCTCTAGTAAATTATATTAAATGAAAACCTTTTTAGAAGACATAATATCTCTAGTCCCCATATATGCATTTAAAACACAGGACAGTATTGATTTTTTTTTTAAATCACTGAGAGTTTGTATTTTAATATAAGTTGTTTTCAAATGTAATAGACTTATCAAAAGGCTCTATGGATATGGTAAAGGCCTAGGGGGGGAAATGGTGAAAAATTCTTTCCCAGGAATTAAAGGACTGTTAAAATTGGGATGGAGGTGAAACATAGAAATTGAGAAATAAAATGATCAAGTTCTCAGCTAGAATTCATAAGCCAGAATAGCAAAAACCAAGTATTTGAAGTGGAAAAAGTCCTCATTTTTATACTGCAGCAAAAATTCTTCTGAAGAAAAAGAGACCATTTTAATAAAATGGAGATCTATCATAATATCAGTTTAGAAATGGGATAACTGATAAAACAATGTTAGCATTTTTTAAATGTATTTCTTAAAACAATGAACAATATCTCCCATAGACTAATACCTTTGAACAAGAATAGGTATTTTATTTTTTATTTAACATTTTTAAGAAGTTAGGGGAGAAGTTTCTGTAAGATCTCTTGACATATTAAATAAAAATCTCTTGAAAGGAGGCATCTAATAACCTTAGCCAATGGTTCCAGTGATTAGTGTTGAGACCTTGGACAAATCTCCCAACTTTCTTACATTTTGATTGTCTTGTCTGGAAAATGAGGGCATTGTACTACATGATATTGAAAACAAAACTAAAAATCCAGACAAGCAGAAAAGCAGGCGTTAAGTCCCAGACTCTGAGTATAATAGGAGGCCAGAGAGGAAATGTTAACAAGAGCTCGACAGAGAGTCACTTTTAAGAGAGGCTGGATATCGAGCAAGCTAAAAAGATAGGCAGCATCCAAGACAGGAAAACATTTACTAAAGTTAGTGGAGACCGAGGTGGAGACCAAATCACAGGAACAAGGTAAAACTCCAGGTTACAGAGCAGGGGCCTAAGAACTAGGCTGCTTACCCTGAAATGATACATAGGCTGCTGAGTGGGGAGTCAGTGCTCCTTAAAGCACTCCTATCTCTAGTCCGAAATTGGTGTTTGGAATTAGGAGAGCCTGGTCCTGGAGATGGGGGCAAGGAACTCTAGAGGGAGGTGAGAGTAGAAACTGGGGAATCAGAACCCAGCCAAATAGCACTGTGGTTTTCAAGGCAGTAAGCTTCTCCCTGAAAAATAAGCAACAGAAGAAGAGAGATTTCATTAGCACTTTCATAGAACCAGAAAACATAGTCCTAGATAGGCTGCATGGCTGTCAGCCCAGAAACTTCACTCTAAATCATTTGGAAAATCGTGTTTGTCAACAGGAAATTAAAATGCCTTTAATGGTAGTTGCTTAAATGTCATCTCACATTTTCACCACAGCCTCCTTTCCTGGAGAGAAAATTTCAAATTTGTCATTATCCTCTCTTAGAAGTGGCTCAGGGCAGTTGTTGTATGAAACATAAACCAAAGCACAACAATCGACTTCCGAATGGGATGCCAGTACTGTGTACACGGAAGCAGCATGTAAACCACAAAGGGAGGCGGGTAGCAGCATGTTTGTCAGATGGCCAATAAAAGACAATATCTGAATTCCCATAATGAGATCAGCCTTTGGAATATTTTATGTTTTCCAAATCAGACCTGGGGTTTTCTGGAATGATGAACAGTAACACCCGAAGCAGCAAAGTCTTAATCAGTACCACTTAGAAATTTGTAACTGAAAATTACTCAGGTCGCCCTGTTGAGGCTAAGAACATGATTATGTGATAGTGTAGCTCATTTCACACATAGAAAAATCCCTGGGAAGTTAAGGGTCCTATTGAGCCATTTGTATTTTTAAATTGTTTATTTAGATTCGACTTTTTTATACTTGGTTTATATGCCATTGCTACTATGTGAGTTAATTTCTATATCCTCCTGCCTGGTTTTCAATACAATATAGTGGAGGGGAAAGAATGTTGGATTGTATCTCATCTTTGCTGTGCACTTGCTGAGAGCCACTGAGTCAGGCTTCTGAACTTTCTGAGACTCTTTCCCTTCTGTAAGCAAAGATGATCGTGCCCATGCCCACTTCATGGTATGACCAGTCTTGTCATGAGGAATAACCGGAGGGAAACAGTATGCAAGGCCTGGTACTCCTCAAATGTTAGTTTCCTTTGTCTACAATTGGCCCCACCCTACCTACTTAACCATGCTTCCTCTTCACTTAAACCTACAACTTTCACTCCAGCAAGGCAAGTGGCTGGGTTATGTTACTGTGGCCCCATGCACCTTACCTAATTTTCACTCATCTTCTAAGTCTAAAAAATAAATATATTACCCAGCTGGTGTAGCAACATATTTATCTTTGAATGTAGACCTATGAACCAGGAGGTCATGATTTGATTCCTGGTCAGGGCACATGCCCGGGTTGTAGGCTCAATCCCCAGTATGGGGCGTGCAGGAGGCAGCCAATCAATGATTCTCTCCATCATTGATGTTTCTATCTCTCTCTCCCTCTCCCTTCCTCTCTAAAATCAGCAAAAATATATTTAAAAAATAAAAGGCAAATATGTCTACACATAAGCATCAACAAAATGGAAATGGATCATGTTATTTTGTTTTACTCCTACTTCTTCTTGGCTGCGTATTTATGTAGATAGTCATTCTTAACTTGTAGGTATCATGGCTAATGCATAAAATAGTCTTACTGAAGTTCATCTATGTAGCATTTATTTTCAATTCTACAAATATTTACTGTTTACTTACTATGCAGAGGATATAAAGTTGAGAAAAATCAATCTTTTCCCTCATGGGCCTATTATTCCCTTAGGAAGAAATTTGAGTGATGATGCGTGTTGTATTTTTTTAGTCAGCTTAGATAGTTATTATGAAGTATCCTGCTTCTCTATATTTGGTGAAATTCAGGCTATAGATAGTCTTGTGCTTGTATTTTCTGAATGGTAAGATGAAACAATGTAGTAACTGCTTTAAATAATATGATATGTGATGAATTTTAAACCAGATGCAATAATTTTCATCTAGGCTTATTTGAAATTCATTTTAAGGCAAAAATGGTTTTTTTGTTTGCCAACAAATTATGGCTTGATAGTTTGATTCATTAGAAGTTAAGCAAAGGGCTTACTGGTAAGGGTGTATAACCAGAACACAATCTCAAAAGATGAGTTACATTTATCTATCAAATGAAAAATATATTTCAGTACTGGAATACATGTCAATCCATGTAATTCTTGACCTTCAGTCAATGGAAGGTAAATTTGGCTAACTTATGTTTGAATGTATTTTGCCAGTTCTGTTCACATGGTTTATAACTGAACTCAAAGCTACTACTTTTGTTTATTAATTGTAGGCTGGAAGCTAATTCCGTCCTCTAATAGAACATTCTCCTAGTGCACTATTTTATTTTCTTAGAAAATAAAAAGGAAGGAATGACATACTTCCTGGAAATATTTAGTGTGGACAGGTATGGTAGGGAATTTTTATTAATTTATTCTTCTAATACTCTCCTTGTGTTAGAGAAAGTGACTTGTGGGTGATGGTCTTAGGCCCTTCCAGTGGCTCATCAATCTGAAAACCTGCTGAGCATGATCACAGATCACAAGTTTGGGCTTGAGTTTTCCCAAGCTGGCTGCAGAGACAACTTGTCTAGGCTCCCAGTGAACAGCGACAGCCCACAGAGAATGTGTGTTTACCCAGACCTTTTCCATGGTTTACTTCTAAAAATTGGTTCAACCGCATGGGAATTTAGTTAGACTCTTAGAATTATAATCTTTGACTGGCATGTAACCCAAACTATTTTTATAGGATTTGGAAATCAGATTGGAGCTTTAAAAATGAGGGGAAATAGTAAGAGTCCAACTCTAAAGCTATTTCAAGTGTATCCACAATCCACCTTTTAAATCATGGGTCCCATCACCAAATCATCACGTTTACTAAATGCAACAATAGGAAGCAGAATTTTAATGAGACATAGTAAAAGATAATTTTTCAGTCCTATGCATCTCACTTGGGAGATAAATGTATGTGAAAACTTACTTTGTGCATGATCCCTATTTAACTAGACATATTCCATCTAGATACTTAGGAGAATGAATTTTTGTACCATAAGGTCGATTTTATATTACGCACCTGTGGTGTTTTATTTATGAACAAAGATCAGGCTATGGTTGATAAATTGAAGTGTAAGGTTGATAAATAAACTCTACCTTTAGGAATCTCCAAGCTATTATATCTGCATTTCTGAGTGCAAGAAAGGAATAATTAAGATTGATGCTTTATTTGAAAATGCATTGTTTTTCTTGTTAAGAATAAACCAGTTGCTAATAGAAAGAAAAAGCTTATCCATAGTAGAAAGCTAGCAAACAACTTACTATGCCATGAAGAACTTGCCTTTTCTAGTTCTCACATTCAGTAGCTGAATGCAGATCATTGCCATATACAAGTATTTACCAATTTTAAAAGGTCTTGGCCCATCATAGCTAGTGTTAGATTTGGAATATAGCTTTTGTTGCCAAGGTGACAAACACTTATAAATATAACACATCTTCTAATGTGCTTTTAACTTGTTATTTTTATGGCTTTTAAATCAGATACCATTAGCAAATATATTAGGTAATTTAGCTGAAAGACCATTTTCCTCTAACACTTTTTGTTACATTTCCCCAGGTATTTCAGTAAATGTCTGTTGTGACATTCTACTCCTGCTAGGCTTCCAATGTAAGGGGATACATAAAGTACATCTGGTAAAGATTAACATACATTACCCTGCCTTTTTTGTATTGATCACTGAAAAAAAATGTATAAAAGAGAGTTAAATTTGTAGTCTCCTTGAAGAGTAATCATTGTTTCCATTGTTATTTTGGGGTCCACGCCCCCTCCTCACTCCAAATAACAACCTGGCTTTAAAATTCAATAGCCAGAGGAAAGGGTTTGGGAGACAGCATAATAACTATATATTAATACTTCCCCAAACCTCCACACCTAAATGCTTTCCCTTAGACATCAAAAAAGAAGGCTATGGGGGAAATAATTACAATAGATCATCTGGAGCCCTAGTATTTCCATGAGTCTTAGTTTATTGTTCCAAACAATAAACCAAACAGCCCAGGCAGGGAAGGAATTAGTTCTAAATGTATTCACTGGATTTTGAAAGGAAGGCCTGTGAGGTGGACATATTTGTCACAGCAAAGATAAAATCAGATGGGAGATAGTTAGTTTAAGCTCAAATTCACATTTATTGTTACCTTGTCAAGAATTCTTATTAGAAGATTGTCCATTCATTCATTTATTCTTTTTCTTTCATTCATTCAACCAACAGGCATTTAAGCAGCATCAGTCATGTTCCAAGCACCGAAAGAACACAGATGAGCAAGTCCCAGACCTCAAGAAGAATATAACTTCAGGAAAGAGGTAGGTATTACAACACACTGAAAAGTGCTAAGATAGAGATTACACCAAATCGAGGTCAGAGACAAGTCCCTAGAAAAGGAAACCCTGCAAATTGTTTTTAGAAAATCATGATGGAAAAGAGGAACATATATTTAAATAGCAAAACACTTGATAATTAATATTTTATATGCTAAGTCCAAAATTGCTGTATCTTTACTGTGTGATCCTGAATGTCCCTCTGTGCCTCAGTTACCCCCGTGTAATGTAGATAATTATCCTTGCCACCCGCATAGCTCATTGAAGATTGTTGATAGGAATAATGGGATATGGGTGGTGAAGCTCTTTGAATTCTTTGGAAAAGAAAGATGCAGTGTAAACACACAGCATCCTTATTATTCCAAGAGTTAGCATTTTGGATAATTACCGTATAATGCTGAACCTTTGTATGTGTGTGGTTTGTTTCTTTATAGAAAGGTAAGTGCTAATGTTGAGTTTCTCTAATAACTTTGGAAGCACTTTTAATCCAGCAGACAAAACATAATAATCTTTAGAGTAAGTTAAATCCCTTTGTATTTGAGTAGATTTTGTTATTTACCAAGGTCTTAGGCAATTTTACCACAATCATGCAAAGCAGTGCCCAGCAAGCCCAGGTCTCTCACTGAGTATCTGAAAGGCACTGTTGCGAACAGGCCAAAAACTTTCTTACAATCGACACAGTTCTGTGTGTGTTGTATGTTGTGTGTGTATGTGTGTGTGTGTGTGTGTGCGCGCACACACACACGCCTGAGCCTCGGGCTTGCCAAAAAGAGCTGGGAACGAGCTGAGACTGGCTAGCATACCTGAGGCAGCTGTTACACCGTGGCGCCTGGATTCTTCTCTCAGACTCCAGGCTGGCTCCCCTTCTCCTCCCCTTAGCGCCCC
>NW_005368341.1:3708999-3718159 GCF_000412655.1 Myotis brandtii | reverse complement strand
TCCCGCCCCGTCCCTGCCTCCTCCTCCTTTCCCTCCTTTTCATAGTCTCTAACTCTGGATCTCTCATTGTCTTTCTTCCTCCTGTGACTGCTGAGAGACTCCATGGTCTGAGACTGTGCCCTAGTCCTGCTGCCAGTCATTCTGAGACTGTCTGGCTGGAGGAAGAACCCACACTGGTTAGGGCTTGAAGTCTCAGAGAAAAAGGACCCTCGGAAGCCTTATCTGTTTCAGTTTTCTTTTCACCCATTCATTCTTTCTTTGTTCCTCCTTCCCACTTTCTCTCCCTCCCTTACCCCTGTCCTTTCCTCCTCCTCCTCCTCCCCCCCCTTCTTCTCCTCCTCCTCCTCCTCTTTCTCCTCCTCCTCCTTGTTATTCTCCCCACCCCCACCCCCTCACTGTCTCTCTCTCTCTCATTCTTACCTTGATTTTTGTGCTGGAAATTAGCTATGAATTACATGGCAACCAAGGAAACTGACAGTTCACGGCAGATCTGCTCTTAGGTCCTGAAACTTGCTTTGGGCTATCTTAACCAGACATTATTTACCAACTTTCCCTGGGATTTGCCAAGGCAGTCCAGCCATTCATTAATAAAGGAAGCAGGCTGCATTAAGAAGCCTGTATTAATCCCTCTTCTCCCCCTAGAAGTAGTGCTGCTCAGAAGGCTTCCTCCAGGAGATACCAAAGAGCAGTGAGGTTACATAGTAAATAGCCAAATAGCTGCAAGAATTTTTAAAAAGCTATTCAAGAAACCTTCCTTAGTTTCATATGGCGTCTCATGATTTGAGGCTGCCACTGGACTTGGACAGAACTAGTATAGCCAACCAGAATTAATTTTCCTAAGGAAAAATGCCAATGCTAAATGAGCATGGGAAAGGCAAAGAACCCTAGATCCCTGGAGGCCCCAGGGCCCTTGACAAGGGTAGAAGGTATGTATCACCAATATAAAGACCAATGATATTAATCCTAAGAGATGGTCTCTGGTTACATTTCATGGACTTGGGACCAACCCACTGACAGAAAAGAGCAATTACTTATAGTCATATATTTTTTTAATTTGACAAAGATCCCAATCATGGTAGATTAGGTAAATTTAATATCTCAATTAATAAGCCTTCTACAATAGTAACATGTCAACTTTGGTTCAAGAAATCCACTCCAGTTGATAGTCATTCAGGAAATGTCTTTCATGCCCACGTATTAAATTTAATCTGCCACCCCTGTTTTATAAGACTTTGTATTCATCTGCTGAAGAAAAAATGCTTATTTTATCATTCCAACTTAACAGCTTGCTTAGCAAAGCTGATAGGTAGGAGTTTAGAAGATATTCATTGAATGCCTATTTTGTATGTTTACAAAAGAGGTAGATTTAAGGGAGTTACCCAAAAGCAATATGTTTTTTGTCCCACTGTTATCCTATTGGTCTTCTTTTCATTCAGCAGATTTATCTGTCATGAAGAATTTAAATTTCATATTTTCCCCTGTCAGTTGTGAAAAGGCCTGTCAGCTGGGGCTTACACTACAGTTTGCCAAAGGCCTATAGCACACAATGACAATACAATCTTATATTTGTGCTCCAGTCTCCAGATAATCCCCCACTCTCCTCCTCTGCAGCCCAGTTATGATCAGGCTTAAGTTGCATATTCTGTTTTTAGCCAGATTTTGCTGATAAATGCTATCAACAAGACTGAAATGAAATACAGCAGGTTTAGCTCTTATTACCTGTGTAGAACATGCCTTGGGAGTTGTGTGTGATATGGAGACGGTAGCTATATAAAACCATTTAATTCACAGACATTAAATAAAGGAATGTTAATGGTATTGACTTTTATCTGTTGAATGTTCTGAGGTCCTTTATTCATGCATCTGAAAATATAGACCTTTGATTAACATTCTAGGAGATGTACCGGAGATACTGGACCATTTCCCATACGGTTTCCGGTGGGGATGTAATTTTTAGAGAAAACTTTGCAGTCTTAACATTATTTGATACCTTAAAATAGAAGATACTTTGTTTTTGCCATTTTTGTTCTGAGTTCACAAATACCCCTAATCTAAGGAAGATTTCTATCTCCTACATCCATACAGAAACTACCACATTCTTATTAAATGAAAATCATATAAATGGTTGCAAATCAATGTTTTTATAATCTACTGGGTCTGCAGCACATGTGAAGGACTGGTACATTAGAAAAATGCAACCTTGTCCCAGCCAAGGAGAGGGAAGGGTTAATCCTCATTCCTAGAACTCAAGTGGAACAAAAGCTTGCAGCCTGACACCAAAATAACATCACAATGAAAAGTGAAATTGCTTCTAAGGCTAAATTGCTTCATTTGAAAATTGTAGTGATACTGAGAACAATTATGTCACTTAAACTTTCACAATTTTGTTTTTATAAATCAGTTATAAAACTATCATGTGGTTTAAATGCAATTATTTAATAAGGGCATTTGTAATTGTCCAATATAATCAATTATGCTTCAATCAGGTTCTTCTCTGTGACTGTATTTTTGTTAGCAGCTGAGTCATTCTTATTATGGTAATACGTACTTTTGAAAAAGCCAAATAGAGTCATTGTTTTCCAGAAAAGTTCTTCCCCACCCCCACTCTGCTTATAGAGCATTTCCCGCTGCAAACTGAGTCTCAGAATTCTTTTCTCCCCCTTGTCTTAGAAATGAAACGGCTACCCAAAGCATGAGAAAGGAAAACACACTACTAACAAATAGGGGAAGTGAAGGTTGGTTCTTCCAGAGTCATGATAGTATTGTCAAGTATGCTTTCCAAGCTGAGAAAGGGGCCAGGACATGGGTCATTATTGTTTAATGATTATAGACTTTCAGTGAGGAAGATGAAAAAGTTCTGGAGATCGGTGGTAATGGTTGTACAACAATGTGAATGTACTTAATACTATTGAACTGTACACTTGAAAATAGTTCAAGTGGTAAATTTGATTTCTATATATTTCATCATAATTTTTCAAAATGAAAAAATCAGATGACAAATTATGATTACAGGATTCCAATCCAAGAAGGCATGCTTGGTGAGAATTCTGGGCATCTAGAAGGTACTGTGCAAGTCCTAGGTGCTGGAGGAGGGTGGAGAGTGGGAGATAGGGAAAGAGAGGAAAGGAGAAAGACCTATTGTTCTATCAGCACTGTCCAATAGTACTTTTTGTCCTGGTGGAAAGGTTCTCTATATATGCTGCCAAATGTGGTAGCCAACACCCACCAGCCACATGTGGTAATCATGCATTTGAATGTGGCTAGTATAACTGAGGAACTGAATTTTAATTTAACTTGATTTTAATTAATTTACATTTAAATGGCACATGTCTAGACCTTCTATTGTTGATGGTTCACTTAAAAGTACTATACTTGTATTTCTGCTACTTCTAGCTCACTTTCTATAAATTCAAGCATCATTTACTTTTTGTTCAGTGACTATTAGCAGATGTAGTGCCTCTCCTGTGTGCCAGACTCTTGCTAGGCAAAGGGAAAAATAGAGCAAGAGGAATTCTCTGTGCTGAGGAGCCTAAGTAAGTGTAATTACTGTGACCAACAATGTGGCCATATGTCCTGAGGTGAAAGATGTTCATATCCTGCGACCCAACACTTCTATACTCTAGAGAAACCATTGTATGTCCTCAAGGAGACAGATATTAAAAATTACAAAGGCCTGAAGATCAATGAAAAACAGATAAGTCGAGCTATGCTCATAAAACAGTACTATGTACTAGTTAAAATTAATGAAGGAATACCACATCTACCTATGTGGCTAAATCCCCCAAACAATAATGAGTAAAAAGAAAAATTCAATTGCAGAAGGGTACACACAGGATGATAGCATTTTTTAAAAAAACTTTTTTTAAAAGCTTGCAAATTTATTGTTTATGGATACACACATATGTGTCAAACATAAAACATGTGTGGGCATGAGAGACAGCACATTCAGGGTGGTAGATATTTATAGCAAGACAGGGAATGGGATAAGAGAAGGTACACAGAGGTCTTCAATATATCTGTAATATCCTATTTATTAAAAAAAGATCTGAAGCAAACATGACAAAGCCAAAAGGTGAGTCGATAGGTGTTTATTATATTATTAACTATGCTTTTGTGAATATTCAAAATATTTTAGAATAAAACAGATGCTAAGAAATGGCTTTGCTGTTAAGAAGCACTCAAGCCTGGCCAGTGTGGCACTGTTGGTAGAACATCGTCCTATGCATCAAGAGGTCATGGGCTTGATCCCCAGTAGGGGGCATGCAGGAGGCAACCAATCAATGTTTCTCTCTCTCTCTCTCTCTAAAAATAAATCAGTTAAAACATTTAAAAAAAAAGAAGCCCTCAAATTAAAAGAGTATCATTAGTATGAACAACAAAATTTTCACAGCGCATTAAAAGTAATAATAGGTACATATATGAGGTAGGAAGGTGAACACAGAAGAAGGTATAAATAATTCTATCTCAAGGAGTCAAGGACGATCTCACTAGGTGATTGCATTTGAGTTCATTCTCTGAGGGTATGTAGACATTTATTTAGGAGAAAAATAAAAAAGGGATATTTATTTGAAGCTAAGAAGTTTGTATAAAGATTAAGGTGCAAAAAAGTTTGGTGCCTTTAATGAATTACAAGAAAAATTGGCTTTATTGTGGCCTAGAATTCTTAGGGTATAAATGAGTTTTCAAGATGGTACAACTGATTGAAATCAACTCAGACAGGGCTCTATAATCCAAGCCAGGATAGCAATGTTGGGAGGTGGAATTAGGGGATGGTGAAATAGAACAGGAAGGGACTTGAGCCAGAGATTCCCATTAGGAAGCTCTTATTGTTCAAGTGATGGGTAGTGAGAGCCTAGACTGAGGCAATAGCAGTGAAGACATAGGAGAGGATGGTTAGGGGGATAACACAGGTCGACTCTATAGGACTTGGTGACTGGTTGAATGAGTGAAGTGCACTCAGAACTTTCTCTAGGATAGATCACATGTTAGGTCACAAAATGTCTTAACAAATTTAAGGAGATTGAAATTATACCAAGTATCTTTTCCACATTATTTTTTTTACCACAGTGGAATGAAACTATAAATCAATAGCAGAAAGGAAAACCAAAAAATCACAGTATGTGGAAATTAAACAACACATTTTTCAACAATCGTTGGATCAAAGAAGAAATCACGAAGAGAATTAGAAAATGCATAAGACAAATAAAAAAAAACATAACATGCCAAAATTTATGGGATGCTGCAAAAGCAGTACTAAGGGAAATTTTTTTACAACAAATACCTAAATTGAAAAATATCTCAAATAAACTTTATAAATAAAGCTAGAAAAAGAACAAACTAAGCCCAAAGTTAGCAGAAGGAAGGAAATAACAAACCCTTACCTGGACTAAGAAAAAAAAGATAGAAGACTCAATAAAGTCAGAAATGGAAGAGAAGACATTATAACTGATGCCATAGAAATAAAAAAGGGTCATAAAAACTACTATGAACAATTATTCACCAACAAACTGGGTAACCTAGAAGAAATGGATAAATTCATAGCAACATAGAACTTACCAAGACTATATCATGAAGGAATAGTAAGTATGAACGGACCTATAACTAGTATAGTGACTGAATCCATAATCAAAAACTTCTGAACAACAGCAAAGAAAAGCTGAGGACCAGATGGCTTTACTGGTGAATTCTACCACACATTTGAAGAAGAATTAATGCCTGGCATTTTCATACTCTTCCAAAAACTTGAAGAGAAGGGAATACTTCTAAACTCATTTTGTGAGACCAGCATTATCCTGATAAAGCCAGAGACACCACAAGAAAACTACAGGCCAATATCCCTGATGAATACAGATGCAAAAAATTCTCAACAAAGTAATATACTAGCAAACAGAACCCAACAGTAAAAGGATTATACACCATGACCAAGTGGGATTTATCCCTGGAATACAAGGATAGTTCAACAAATGAAAAACAATTTATGTGATGCACTACACTAACAGAATAAAATATAAAAATCACATGACCATTTCAATAGATACAGAAAAAGCATTTTACAAAATTCAACATTCTTTCATAATTAAAAACTCTCAACAAACTAGGGAAAGAAGGAAGGTATCTTAACATACTAAAGATCATATATATAAAGCCCACAGGTAACATCATACTCAACAGTAAAAAACTGAAAGCTTTTCTGCAAAGATTAGGAACAGGCAAGGATGTCCACTCTCATCACTTACATTTAACATACTTCTTGAAGTCCTAGCCAGAGCACTTAGGCAAGAAAAAACTTGTATGCATGCATATAAGCATAACCAATGGACACAAGACACTGGAGGGTATGGGAGGCTAGGGGAAGGTCAAGGGGAGAAAAAAAAAGGAGACATATATAATACTCTTTGTAATACTTTAAGCAATAAAACAATTAAAAATAAATCAAATCAAATAAAAAAACAAAAACAAAAAAAACTGGCATGTAAAATGGAAAGGAAGAAGTAATAATGTGCCCTTTTGCAGATGACGTGATCTTACATGTAGAAATTTCTAAAGACTACATTTAAAAAACTGTTAGAACTAATAAATGAATTCAATAAAGTTGCAGGATACAAAATCAAGGGAAGGATAGAATGTGAGTAATCAACAGGCCTAAAATTTCAATTAAGAAAAATGATTATCTTCTAGAGATCTGCTTTACAACATTATACCTCTAGTCAACCGTACTGCAAAATTAAAAATTACTTAAAAATTTAAGAGGCTAGTGCTTATGTTAAGTATTCTTACATAATAAAACAAAAAATAATGTTAGTAAAGTGTTTAGTATATATTAAGTACTTGATAAATATTAGTTCCTTGTCCTTTTCTTTGCTCCTATCCTCACTAATCCCTATACTTGCCTGAAAACATTTTATTTATGTAAATTGCTTTTTGCCCAAAATAAGCAAAGTATTCCTGACCACAGAAACTCTGGATTCCTTAAAAACAGGAACCCTATCTTATACTTTCATCAATCTAATATATATTGGACATTTACTATTTGATTAAGGAGCTATAGATTACTAATAGCATGTAGCACTATGTTAGTAAATAGCAGGTGTCCAATAAATAAAGAAATGCCTTCTGAATTGAAGTGTATTACAGCACAACTAATAAAAATAAGCATGAAATGCTTTAGAATTTAGATTGATATATTATCACTTGGTAACAACCTTGTTAAGCCTAACAGCATCCATAGGCAATAAGCACATCATTTTATAAGGAAAGGATAAGAGTTATAACACTTATTTGTTCAAGTTCACAGAAAGAAAAAGTCATTTCAGAGCCAGAAATAGACAGCAGTTAATCTAACTGTCAGTAAATATGGGGAAATCTCCCAGTGGTATTTCAATTATGGGCCCAGTGAGGCATGAACAGACCATCCCTTAGGATTTGTAATGCAAAAGAACAAACATAAAAATAGAAGACTGCCTTTCATGTAGTTAGTCCCAACTTCTCTAATCATATTCCAAGCAGCAACCAGAGTAGAGTGCCTCAGGTCAAAGATAAGTGAATTTGGCTCAGAGAGAGCCGTCTAGGTTCAAGGCAATGGATAATACAAACTATGAAATGGGGACATATCTTTGAGGTTCTTTTCTATGACTATGCTGAAAAATAAGCTGATAGCATAAAGGGTCACCAAATAAGAAGGGGACCTGGTTTAATTTTATCTTTGGGACTTTCTGCTTAGATTGATTGTGGGGAAAGCAGGGTTTAAGCCAGAGTCTAAGGTGGGCCAAAACTCCCCAGCTTTGGAATTAATTAATTTTGCCAATAAGTACTCAGAATGAGGTTGGTAGATTGGTAAAAAGCACGAATGTCCAACTGGCTAATTGGGATACGAAGGAGGAATGCAAAGTAACAGTGAAAAAGAAGAAGTGGCTAAATGGGGCAGACTTTAAGACAGATATCTGTAGTATGCTGAGGTCAGAAGTTAAAACCAGAATAAAGCATAGAGGTGATACAACAGAAAAGTAAGTGTGAGTAGGTGTCAGGAAGACTTTCTGGGGAAGGAATGCTAGTATCCCAGGTGGCCAAAAGGTAAGTTTAGGGCCCACCCTAAATTTTAACTTGATTACATTTGCAATAACCCTATTTTCAAATAAGGTCAAATTTTTTTAAAGGATAAAGTGATGGGAAAAGAATTCATAAGAAGATTGAAAGTGAGTTATATATACTCCTCATGCTACAAAGTTAGAACTATAGACTCTTACCAAGAAGTATTGCAGATGGTCATAGAAAAGGAATGAGTTTGAGGCACAGATTATTTAGGTCTTCAGATCCAGCTGGGCTTGGATTGCTAAGAAAAAGCATAATTCTTATCCTGAAGGAGGTAATATGAAGAAGTGAGATAGGAACTATTCACATTAGTCAATGAAATCCAGAACTTGCTGGAGCATGTTAGACCTTAAGACTGAGGAGGATAAGGATTTTATGGGATTGAACTGGATGTCCAGCAGGCTTAGGTTGTATCTCAGAAACTGGACTTTTGTCTGACCAAGTCTACCTTGTAAGTTGTACTGCTGGAGGCTGGCCCAAACCATTCAGACATGCACAAAGTACTGGGCCAGGTCCTGTGAGTATATCAAGGTGATATGAAAGGGACCTTTTATAAAAACTGTTGGAGAAAGGCCAGTCTACTGTATCATTCCTAACAGCTTTCTACTCATAACGATTGCACCAAGTCCAAAGTTAGCTTTGCTTTCACTCTATGGATTCAGACTAGTTTGTGTTCCCTCCAGAGGTAATTTGGTGTAGACAGTTAATTAGATGGTGATGGTGTTGAGAGTCAGTAGTCTTACTTAAGAAGAATCAGAACCCAAGGAGGGAAGAGAGACTAGGATATGAGCCAGCACTGTAAATCTGCCTCAGAGAACTTCAGCAGATGCTTTGAATCTAGATTTTTTTCTTCTTCTGGTTAACCCTTGTTGGATGTTTCACTGTTTTTAAGTACTATATAAACAACTAAGAAAATATCTACAATATTATCAGTCTGGGATTCATCTAACATCCTATCTAATAATAGACAAACATGGTAATTAACCGTACCTCCGACACGCTTCCCATTGGCTAATCAGGGTGATATGCAAATTAACTGCCAACCAAGATGGCGGCCGGCAGCCAGGCAGCT
>NW_005368341.1:3706476-3708030 GCF_000412655.1 Myotis brandtii | reverse complement strand
CCCCCCCCGAGTGCACAAATTTTTGTGCACCGGGTCTCTAGTCCTATATAATAAAAGCCTAATATGCTAAGTGTCTGGTTGTCTGGTCGTCCGTTCAACCAATCAAAACATAATATGCTAATGATATGCTAAGGCTGCTCAACTGCTTGTGATGACATGCACTGACCACCAGGGGGCAGACAGTCAACCGGTCAACCAGTCACTATGATGTGCACTGACCACCAGGGGGTAGACACTCCAACCAGTAGGTTAGCTTGCTACTGGGGTCTGGCCGATTGAGACTCAACGAGATGGGCTGGACACTCCCTGGAGCCCTCTCACCATCCCACCCTGGCTGGCCAACCTCCCACATCCCTCCCCGGCCCCAGTTGTGCCCTGGTGGGGCCCCTCAGTCTGGCCTACACCCTCTCGCAATCCGGGACCCCTTGGGGGATATTGGAGAGCTGGTTTTGGCCCAATGGTGGAATGACCGGTCACTGTGATGGATGTGCACTGACCACCAGAGGGCAGACGCTCAATGCAGGAGCTGCCCCCTGGTGGTCTGTGCGCTCCCACAGGGAAAGCGCCACTCAATCAGAAGCCAGGCTCACAGCTGGCGAGCACAGTGGCGGCAGTGGGAGCCTCTCCCACTTCCGCAGCAGCGCTATGTATGTCCGACTGCCAGTTGGACATCCCCTGAGGGCTCCCAGACTTCAAGAGGGCACAGGACGCCCTCTGAGTGCATGAATTTCATGCACTGGGCCTCTAGTCTATTATAAACTCCTTTTGAACATCACATCTTTTCAAAAAGACATGAGTTAAAAATATAAAATGGGTCTTTCAGTGATGGTATTATATGTAACAGTAGAGGCCCAGTGCACGAAAATTCATGCACTGGGAGGGATCTCTCAACCCAGCCTGTGCCTTTTCACAGTCCAGGAGTCCTCAGGGAATGTCCTACTGACTGGGCGGGCGATCAGGGGACAGTGCTGCCCCCATCACCCTGCTACTACGCTGCCACCTCCGGGCCTATCAGGGGACGGCGCCGCCCCTATCACCCTGTTGCTGCCACTGCCCAGCCTCCCTCTGTGGGAGGTGAAGACAGGCAATCGGGATGGCGCTGCCCCCATCACCCTGCCACTGCTGCCACCCGGCCTCTCTCTGTGGGAGGCAACCGGACAGGGGATCAGGGGACAGTGCCAGCCCCCCACCATCGCCCCTCCACCGCCATTGGTTGCCGCCCCCCCATCACCGTTCCCTCCCTCTACCTGCTAGCATGCGCCTTGGCTGGCCTGGTGCTGCCTGCTCGCCATCCCTGCCCCCCACCGACTGGTGGTTCTGCCATTCGGTCGATTTGCATAATATGCTTTTATTATATAGGATATTGTTTCTTTTAAAAAAATATTTATACTGTTGTCTGTTATTTTTGTGACTGAGAGCACTGGTTCTCAAACTATTTTCCCTTGGAGCATACTAAACTTAGATTTTTCCACTTAGATTTTTCACTCTGAATGAAAAAATTACTCAAATTATTCCTCATTTATTTACTAACTAGGGGCCCGGTGACAAAAATTT
>NW_005368341.1:3702752-3705023 GCF_000412655.1 Myotis brandtii | reverse complement strand
TTCGCTTCCAGCTGCCTGGCTGCCGGCCGCCATCTTGGCTGACAGTTAATTTGCATATCTCCCTGATTAGCCAATGGGAAGGGTAGCGGTTGTACGCCAATTACCATGTTTCTCTTTTATTAGTGTAGATATTGTTTATCTGTTCATGAATGATGTCAAAAAATAGATGAATATATTTAATAGATGAATTAGATAAGGAAAATCTAGTTTATTTATACAGAATGTAATATTATTCAGCCACGAGAAAGAAGGGAATTCTCCCATTTGTGACAACATGGGAGAATTTATGTGATAAATTCTGAGGGCATTATGGTAAGTGCAATAAGTCAGACAGAGAAAGACAAATACTGTATGATATGCTTATATATGGAATCTAAAAATGCTGAACTCATAGGAACAGAGAATAGAATTGGTTGCTGGGGGTTAGTTGGGGAGGGAATGAGAGAAATAGGGAGATATTGGTCAAAGGATACAAACTTTCAGTTATAGGATGAATAAGTTCTGGGGAGTTAATGTACACCATGGTGACTGTAGTTCACAATACTTTATTGTATACTTGGAAGTTGCTGAGAATAATTCTTAAATGTTCTTAACACACACACACGTAACATGTGAGATAATGGAAGTGTTAACTAACCTTATTGTCATAATTACTTTACAATAGATATGTGTATTAAATCATTACTTTGGGCACCTTAAACATACACAATGCTATATATCAATTATCCTATATAATAAAAAACTGATATGCAAATCGACCAAACAGCGGGATGACCAGTCACTATGACATGCACTTACCACCATGGGACAGACGCTCAATGCAGAAGCTGCCCCCTGGTGATCAGTGCCTGTGGGAGTGCTGCTCAGCCAGAAGCCGGGCTAATGGCCAGCGAGCACAGTGGCAGTGGCAGGAGCCTCTCCTGCCTCTGCTGCAGCACTAAGGATGTCCAACTGCCTGCTTAGGCCTGTGGGCCTATGCCATCTGTCAGACATCCCCTGAGGACTCCCAGACTATGAGAGGGCGCAGGCCGGGCTGAGGGACCTTCCCCCCTGAGTGCACAGATTTCGTGCACTGGGCCTCTAGTGGATTATAATGTAATGGTAGGACAGTCTCTGAACAGGTGGGTCACATTCTGAAATGTGGCCAGGAAAACAGTTAGTAGTGCTCCTAGGATAGTAACAAAGTATTATTATTAAGGTTGTCCATACATAAATCCTTACAAATAGTAATTTTCAAACAAAAATACAGGTAACTAGTATGTTCGTCTTGGTTATGTTTACATGTGTTTTAAATAACTCATTGTCACAGGGCAGTACTTATGGTGTTTCAAGGAATTAAGCACAACATCTTCCTTTGGTCAACACATTTTGCATTTTAACTAACACTCTGTCCTAAGCATCTCTGTGCTCACCTATCTTCCACTTGTACCTGGAGATTTAGACATACTCTTCCCAAGTACAGACAACCCCCTTTTAAAGCATCCATTTGGGGTGCACAAATGGACAGGAGTTCCCAAAGATGCATCCAGGGATGACTGTTCCTACATCATTCACCTGATTACTGCTAGGTGTGTTGATGGAGGACTTAAAAAGTGTTAACTGGCTGGGCCGGTGTGGCTCAGTGGTTGAGTGTCAACCTCTGAACCAGGAGGCCATGGTTTGATTCTCTGTCAGGGCACATGCCCTGGTTGCAAGCTCTATCCCCAGTGGGGGGCATGCAGGAGGCAGCCAATCAATGATTCTCTCTCATCATTGATGTTTCTATCTCTCTCTTTCGCTCCCTTCCCTCTAAAATCAATTAATACACATATTTTAAAGTGTTAGCTGGATGAGGCCTGGCCTGACTGTGGGGGCTGCTGCCATGCCGGCATCTACAGGGTTAACCAGTCTTGCCAGCATGAACAATGGAAACAGGGCAGCTCTAAATGAAATGAGCTGAATATTTCATTCGGCCACTCAGCTGCCTGCTCCAATTGCCTCCTTTACTAAAATAAGAGCTTAATCTAAAGTGACAACAACATCAGTTTCTGTGTGCTGCAGTCACACTGAACATGATTTCCTTAACATAAACACTATTTACATGGCCCGCCTGGATATCGCAGGGAATCAGGAGCATGCCCCGCTAAGACACAGGGTACAATGAAGGACGAGGAGCAGGCAGCTAAGAATTAACAACCCGATGATCCGCCCTGCTCTGTGCATGACGGGGCGGCGCCCCAACTCCCCAATCGGCCCTGCTCTGAGCCTGACCAGGGGCTGCAAGGGATTGGG
>NW_005368341.1:3598744-3702670 GCF_000412655.1 Myotis brandtii | reverse complement strand
ACTGAACAGCAGAACAACTGGTCGCTATGATGCTCACTGACCACCAGGGGGCAGACGCTCAACGCAGGAGCTGCCCCCTGGTGGTCAGTGTACTCCCACAGGGGGAGCGCCGCTCAGTCAGAAGCCAGGCTCAAGGCTGGCAAATGCAGCAGTGGTGGCGGGAGCCTCTCCTGCCTCCGCAGCAGCACTAAGGATGTCCGACTGATGGACATCCCCCGAGGGCTCCCAGACTGCAAGCGGGCACAGGCCGGGCTGAGGGATCCCCTCGAGAGCACAAATTTCATGCACCAGGCCTCTAGTATCTTAATAAAAGTGAGGGGAAAGAAATAAATGAACAAGTTGCAAAACATTAGAAACAAAAATCCTCAGAAACAGGTGGTCCTTGTAAGCCATTTGACTTTTTGACATGTGAGATCCTGGTGTGTTATCAGATCATCTATATAAAATGTTGTCATATCATATGATAGGAAAAGTGTTCATATGATAGAATTATCTTCAACAATATATAAGAAGGTTCCCCAAAGAGCACCGACACCTACAACAAACACCACCCACACCAAAGTTTGAGAATTATGGATTTTGTTACACACATGCGCTCAGACCCAGTTTTTTCACTTCTAAGTATAGGTCATATCCACTGCACAAAAATATTTAAACACGTGCATATGGTGTTTATCATACTGTTGTTTGTAATATTAAAAAACTGGAAACAACTCAAACATAGGAGAAGGTTTTGATAAATTTTAGAACATCCTTACAGTTGTTTTACAAAACAAAATAGAACTATTTATATTGATATGAATGATCTTCCCGATATAAAGATAAAAAGCAAATAAAGAGGAGGGGAGGGAGAAACGAGGTCTTAGACAAAGGTCAGGAATGGTACACACCAGTCTTTTAGTAGAAGTTTCCCCCAGGTGGGAGAGTGAGTTTGAAAGAGTAAAGGAGAACTTGAACTTGTTAATATGCATACTTCTGTATTGTTTAAATGTACTCGTGAATCATTTGTCTGCCTAAAAAATAATTTTGAAAAGAGAAATTATGTGCTGAAAGAAAAGCACATGCAGAGTAATTCCTTTAAAATTTAGTGCCAGAAAAACTTTGCCTTCAAAAAGGAATTTGTTTATATGCTTCTTCATTTCTAATGATAATAATTCTTGATGCTTCCCTTTGAATTCTGCCTTTCAGGAAACTCAGAATCTGACTAATTCTCAGTCAAAAGAGCTCTATGAGCCTGTGAGGTTAGCATATTTAGCTTTTGCCCCTTTTCGTGGATCCCATTTCTAATTCCTGGGTTTATTTTATCAAACTTATATGTGATCTTGGTTATAAACCACTTCATTTGTTTTAAGAAAGAAATGAGAAATACATAAATAAACAAACAGCCTAATAATTATTTTCATTGAATTTAAAAGTCATTTCATGTTTCAGAATTTCTGTTAGTGATAGTTTACTTGTACCCAAGTGTAACTCAATTTTTGACATTCTTATTCTATAGCATGTAACTCACACCTTAAAAAAATAATCAGAGGGTTCCAGAATTTGCAGAAAAATATATACAGTATTTCACTTTTCCCCCTTGTACTGTCTGAGGTAATTGTTTAGATCTAGTGAGCCATCCAAGTTAATTATACCCAGAGGAAGTTTATAGACCTCAGAGATTTGATGGCAATGTACCTATTTATTGAAGTCCTCTGTGGGTGAAGCAATATAGCCCTTTAAAGAATATTCAATGGAAAGACCCCTGTACAGATTTATGCAAGCAAAAGAAAATACAGTCTACATCAGCTAACTAATAAGGCTGTACATCACACATCAAGAATACCAGTACACCTTTCCCCACCTATTGCCACCCATTGTAACACACACTCTACACTATTCTGTTTTACAAGTCTCAAAGTTGACTCTATCCCTAGTGGAGAGAAAAAAGAAGATCATTTTTGGTACTTTTTAACGTGTTCTTTGTTTTATGTGTCATTTGAAACACACCCTGCTGTGTTCTAGAAATAAACTGGCAGCTCCTCCTGTCTTGCTGAAACTGCTCACCCTTCCGTTCCCCATGCAAACAAAGGTATGAGAAGAGTATTTTGGACAAGGCTTTTCCCAAATAACAGCTTGAATGTGCTCTGGGAACACCAACATAATTTTTTAATTAACATTAATTCTGCTTAGCTTCAACTATGAAATAAATGGGGTTTCTTCAAACACCAATTAACAAAGCAAACCTCAATAAAGGGAAAATACTCTATCCCCACTTCCAGCCCCCAACAGGAAATTCCCCCTGTTGAGTTTTCCCCAAGGTCTCTATAAAGTTTTTCTGATGAACTTGCTGGAGCCTTAATGAGAATGAATCAACACAGATTTTCCATCATATAAACAGCAATATTTAATTTCATGAAAGGGGCCAGCATGCTTGACTATGCCCAGCCCACCACATAAGGTCTTCAGTTTTCCTTCTTCCTGGTAATTTATTTCTTATAGTATTTTCATTAGAGTAATTCCTCAGGGTTTCCCAAACCTGAGGACTATACCTAAACATCGTAAATGAGACAAAAAGACTTAAGCCTTTGCTTCATTGCTGACTCCATTTTCTTGCTTGAAGCAGAGGGAAAATATTTGCCCGCTTTGTGCTTGCTCAGAATAAACCGTCCTGCATGGGCCACTCCCAGGATCCAGAGGGACGATCATGCTTCCAGACATGCCCTCCCAGGGGCAGAGAGACATATCCAGAGATCCCACTAGGAAAACATTTCTCAAACCATGTTCAGAAAAAAAGCACAAGATGTTATTCTGTGTACTACCTAAGAAGGGTTCTGTGGTCAAATGAATTTGGGAACTGTAGCAAATCATATCCTTTTAGAGATTCACAAAGCATGTTAACATGTGAAAAGCTCTTAATTAATAAGAAACCTGAGTGCCCTGGCCAGTGTGACTCGGTTGGTTGGAGTGTTGTCCCATACACCAAAAGGTAGTGGTTTCGATTCCTGGTCACGGCATATGCCCAGGTTACAGGTTCAATTCCCTGCCTGGAAGTATGGAGGAGGCAACTGATCGATGTTTTTCTCTTCTCTCTCTCTCTCTCTCCCTCTCTCTCTCTCTCCCTATCTCTCTCACTCTCCTTCCCTTTTCTGTAAGATCAATTTTTAACAACACCCTTCTTCATGAAACACTAGCATTCTACAAATCACTGGAAAAAAGCAGGACGAAAATGAATACTTCCTATGCACCAATGATGTGCATTGATTATTTTAATTAGTCCTAACAACCCTATAAGTATTACTATACCCATTTAACAGGTTAAGAAATACTTTGAGGTTCACAGTATTTTTAAAGCATATCCTGTTTTACATATATAATTTATAATAAAGAAATATATAATAAACTATAGAGCTAGCATTCAAATCCAGGTCTATCTGTCTGACTTTAAGGCATTTGTTCTTTCTACTCTATTATACTTACTATTTAATACCCAAGCTACTTTTGTGTGTGTGTGTGTGTGTGTGTGTGTGTGTGTGTGTGTGTGTGTGTGTTGGCCAAAATTTGACTTACCTCTTGCCCTATATTAACAGATTGATCATATACAGGTGGCAGGCTCTGAGAGGGCAGAGGTTGTATCCGTTGTGTTTACCTGCCTCTCTACAATGTTCAGCACAGTGCCTGGAACACAGTAGACTCTCGGTAGCTGTCGATTGGACAAAAGAATGAATGTGGTATCAAGAAAAGTGAAGGCACTACAAGTTGTCCAGACCATGATGTTCTAACATGAACTAGAGAACTTTCTAGGGACAAGTAACCCAGATGGTTAAGGAGATTTGAAACTGTATCACATGAGGAAAAGTCATCAAGTTTAACTGCTTACTCTGAATTGGCATAGTCTTTGGGGAAGATGGCATAACATGATATCTTTGAAAACTTGAAAAATGGGACTGACATGTGAAAATTGGATTATTCAAGCATTAGGTGGAGTGCATCTATGACCTTCAAAATTCCATTCAGGCCTGTTATTGTATGAGCTTTGAGGCTGTAAAAGATGCACAAAAGAATGGAATAATTCACAGCCACTGGTGATCAATTTACTTCCCAGAGGCTCAACTGTAGAATCAATAGCTTGGAATTCCTGTATTAGTCAAGATTCTCCATAGGAACAGAATCAATAGGATATATAGAGATATATAAGAGGAGATTTATTCTGGGGACTGGCTCACAGGATTATGGTGGTTGAGATATGCTATGATATGCCATCTATAAGCTGATGGTGTAATTCAGTCTTAGTCTGAAGGCCTGAGAGCCAGCAGAGCTGATGATAGTGTAACTCCCAGATCAATTACAGAGACCTGTGGAGGTAGGGGTGGTGCTGATACAAGTTCTAGAGTCCAAAGGCCCAAGAACCTGGAACTCTGATGGGCAAGGGCAGGAAAAGATAGACATCCTAGTTCAAGAAGAGAGCAAGAGAATTTGCCCTTCCTCTGCCTTCTTGTTCTATTTGGGTTCTCAACAGTTTAGATAATGCCAGCCTACATTGGTGTAGGTGGATCTTCTTTACTCAGTTTATGGATTCAAACGCTAATCTCTTCTGGAAGCACCCTCACAGACAGACACACCCAGAAGTAATGTTTTGCCAACTATCTGGGCATCCCTTAATCCAATCAAGCTGACATGAAATGAATCATCACAATTCCATAGGATGTCCTTACAACTTATTAATGTTGCTGAGGAAAATAGTTTCAAGGCCACCAACATGAGGTTCCAGTCATACAAAAAGAATCCCAATGGTTTTATGATTTTAAAAAAAAACCAACGCTTTACTGCATCATAATTTGTCATAGAATGAAATTTGGCACAATATGACAACATCTTTATAGGGGGCCATCCAATGGACTTTATTTAGAAGTGCTGGAAAGAAGTTTATTATATATAGTATGTATCCCTACAAAAGGGGTACTACAAAGAACTTATTAAGGCATAAGGGGAATAACTAAAATTTCAGAATAGTAACATCTGGAATAGCATTCAATTACATAAATCAATTAGTTGCAGTATTTTTAGAAAACCTCCATAAGTTACAGAGGACTGTATTGGATTTTGGTGGGGAGGCGTGCTAGGAAAGTTAAACATATAGAGATAGAGACAGAGACATATTCTGACCCAGAAGAGAGTAGGAAAACATGTCAGAATTATATTAAATAAGAACACATTATATTGTTATTATGAGTACATGTATACAAACACCAGTAATATGTTAGCGAAGAATTTGAGAAAACCACCATAGACCATAAAAAGTAGCCATATGTACTGTGCATACTGGTTCATGATTTTTTTAAAGGCTAATGTGGAAACGTAAAAACTATTGACAAAATCAGCTCCATCGTTAGGTTCCTATATAATACTATGTAAACTGTTCTCCACTCTGGTGTCAAAGCTAATAATATCTAATTATTTACTAAGGTTTCCTCCCTTGCCCCTAATCCAATTAACTGGGGCTACGTACAGTGTTTTATTACATCAGCTAGGAAAATCATTGGAAAATGTTCATATAAAAAACTACATGTGTTAATTTTTTAAAGCAAAATGGAATTTGCTTTAAATCACTTGGAAGTCATTTATTCAGCAAAAATGTGCTGAGAGCCAACAATGCACTTGGAGGACCCAGAAAAAAAAAAAAGAACAGGGGTCTGTTTAGAAGAACTCACTCTCCAGAGAGAGGGAGAGAACATTTGGCAACAACAAGACTACCAAGTGGATAGTACCAATCACTGCAAGAGAAGAGAGGAGTGTGGTGGATTTCAGAAGATGGTATGTACCAACATAGTACTAGTACATGTGTCAGATCTAGACTCAACAGATTATCATGGTTTCAGCTTCCATGACATTCTGTTTTATACAGAAGGTTGGACCAAGTGTGTGGGATGTCCATAAAGTGTAGAAACATAGGTAATAGTATTTTATTTTTTTTACAAATTGAAAATATCATTGATGACATCAGGACTGTTTGCCGCTCATATTGTATGGACACCCTGTAGATGCAAAAGCAAAGCAACTTTGTGTGATCAATTCAAAATTATATAAAAGAAGCAAGTCTTAGAATTCTGGATAATTCCCACTGTTCAAAATGTAAATATTTCCTTAATTTGTTCGTTAATAATAGGAAAAAATATAGAATGATTGTGGAAGAAAACAGATACCTTATAGTTTTGATAGTATATAATAGGCAGGAATAAGTGAGTAGACCCTACTTTTATTCTAGATGGTTTTCTAAATATGTTCATAAGAAGAAACTAGATATAAATTACCTTAAAATGGTTAGCATGTATGCTGTTTAATTGCCAGGAACTAATAAGCATTTTGAATCAAGTAATACTGAATTTTTTTAACTCTGTAGTTCAAACTTAATATATACTGTAATTTAAGAAACAAAATTTTTCTTCAGAGAATAATTCATGCTCAGAATTACCCAAAGCAAGTAGCACAGAATGACTCTAACTTTTCCTATTGTTATCTTTTTCTTATTTTTCCCATAATACATAAGGTGACATATCCAAGTGCTTGTCCTTTCTTCAGCAGATTTTTCTATGAGCAGCAGAGCAGAAAACTCTAACATCTATTCATTCGTAATGTGTCATTCCAATGTATTAAGGACAATTGACTTCACATGTCATGGATAATTAGAAAAGTCACCATTAGTTGCAGGTTTTTAAAGTACAGAACCATATACATTTAATGAGTACATGTATTGATGTCCTTCAACATGTCTGAATATCTTTCCATCTCTCACTTTTATGGTGGGTAAATTATCTCCATGTCCATTTAATTTAAAGAATTAATATGTTTTTTCTTTATTTTAATCCTTTAGCTGGGATTGTGTGATAGAATTTTACTATGTTTTTCTTGTAAGCAAGAGAATTTATTTGTCCTGACATTCAGTAACCCAGAATGTTCTATTCCTAGAAGTAATTTTCAGAGGCTTACCTGAGAAAACGGGAGAGTTGAATAAGGTATAGGTGAGAAATGGTAAGTTGATATGTCATGTTCAGATGGCAGGGACTAGTAGGCTTGGAAATGTTGTGCCTTTTAGGAAGGTCAGTTAGTTCAGGTTTGAATGGCCACGTAGGCTCTCTACACTTATTAACAGAGATTTGTAGAACCTGCCTGCTGATGAATCCTAGTGGGCTGAGCTGGAATCACCCAGATGTTCAGGCCTACATACATGTGTGGATCAACATTTCAGGACTGAGCTGTACTTTGCTGTTGTTCAAGGGTATAGGTGGGCATCTTCCAAATTTGTCACAGATTTGACACACTCGTTAGCAGAAGATGGACATTTAGGACAGCACTTTCCAGATAAGTTGTCTTTATCAAACAAAAATTTTCTTATACTTCTTTTGTGAAATCCTACCTCCAGAGACATCTTGGCACCAACAAATCATCAAGCACCTGTTATTTTTCAGGCCTCTTTCAATTAGACCTCTCAATAGTATGAAATATGACTGTGCCTTGTTTCTTTTTTTTCTTATATTTGCCATTTGAAAAAAAAATGAAGGAATTAGATTTAACTAGTGCTCAAAGTTTCTCTGATACGAAATATGTTTTTTATTGATTTTAGAGAGAGAGGAAGGGGGAGAAAGGAAGAGAGAGAAAAAAACATTGATGTGAGAGAGAGAAATTGATCAGCTGCCTCCAGTACACACCACAACCGGCGATCGAACCCTCAACCTAGGTATGTGCCCTGGCTAGGAATCGAACCCACAATCTTTTTGGTGTACAGCAGCGGTTCTCAACCTGTGGGTCGAGACCCCTTTGGGGGTCAAACGACCCTTTGATAGGGGTCGCCTAAGACCATCCTGCATATCAGATATTTATATTACAATTCATAACAGTAGCAAAATTACAGTTATGAAGTAGCAATGAAAATAATTTTATGGTTGGGGATCACAACATGAGGAACTGTATTTAAAGGGCCAGAAGGTTGAGAACCACTGGTGTACAGGATGATGCTCCACCCAACTGAGCCACCCGGCCAGGACTGGTCACATATTTATAATTTGTGCACGTGTGTGTGTGTGTGTGTGTGTGTGTGTGTTGGCCAAAATTTGACTTACCTCTTGCCCTATATTAACAGATTGATCATATACAGGTGGCAGGCTCTGAGAGGGCAGAGGCTGTATCCGTTGTGTTTACCTGCCTCTCTACAATGTTCAGCACAGTGCCTGGAACACAGTAGACTCTCGGTAGCTGTCGATTGGACAAAAGAATGAATGTGGTATCAAGAAAAGTGAAGGCACTACAAGTTGTCCAGACCATGATGTTCTAACATGAACTAGAGAACTTTCTAGGGACAAGTAACCCAGATGGTTAAGGAGATTTGAAACTGTATCACATGAGGAAAAGTCATCAAGTTTAACTGCTTACTCTGAATTGGCATAGTCTTTGGGGAAGATGGCATAACATGATATCTTTGAAAACTTGAAAAATGGGACTGACATGTGAAAATTGGATTATTCAAGCATTAGGTGGAGTGCATCTATGACCTTCAAAATTCCATTCAGGCCTGTTATTGTATGAGCTTTGAGGCTGTAAAAGATGCACAAAAGAATGGAATAATTCACAGCCACTGGTGATCAATTTACTTCCCAGAGGCTCAACTGTAGAATCAATAGCTTGGAATTCCTGTATTAGTCAAGATTCTCCATAGGAACAGAATCAATAGGATATATAGAGATATATAAGAGGAGATTTATTCTGGGGACTGGCTCACAGGATTATGGTGGTTGAGATATGCTATGATATGCCATCTATAAGCTGATGGTGTAATTCAGTCTTAGTCTGAAGGCCTGAGAGCCAGCAGAGCTGATGATAGTGTAACTCCCAGATCAATTACAGAGACCTGTGGAGGTAGGGGTGGTGCTGATACAAGTTCTAGAGTCCAAAGGCCCAAGAACCTGGAACTCTGATGGGCAAGGGCAGGAAAAGATAGACATCCTAGTTCAAGAAGAGAGCAAGAGAATTTGCCCTTCCTCTGCCTTCTTGTTCTATTTGGGTTCTCAACAGTTTAGATAATGCCAGCCTACATTGGTGTAGGTGGATCTTCTTTACTCAGTTTATGGATTCAAACGCTAATCTCTTCTGGAAGCACCCTCACAGACAGACACACCCAGAAGTAATGTTTTGCCAACTATCTGGGCATCCCTTAATCCAATCAAGCTGACATGAAATGAATCATCACAATTCCATAGGATGTCCTTACAACTTATTAATGTTGCTGAGGAAAATAGTTTCAAGGCCACCAACATGAGGTTCCAGTCATACAAAAAGAATCCCAATGGTTTTATGATTTTAAAAAAAAACCAACGCTTTACTGCATCATAATTTGTCATAGAATGAAATTTGGCACAATATGACAACATCTTTATAGGGGGCCATCCAATGGACTTTATTTAGAAGTGCTGGAAAGAAGTTTATTATATATAGTATGTATCCCTACAAAAGGGGTACTACAAAGAACTTATTAAGGCATAAGGGGAATAACTAAAATTTCAGAATAGTAACATCTGGAATAGCATTCAATTACATAAATCAATTAGTTGCAGTATTTTTAGAAAACCTCCATAAGTTACAGAGGACTGTATTGGATTTTGGTGGGGAGGCGTGCTAGGAAAGTTAAACATATAGAGATAGAGACAGAGACATATTCTGACCCAGAAGAGAGTAGGAAAACATGTCAGAATTATATTAAATAAGAACACATTATATTGTTATTATGAGTACATGTATACAAACACCAGTAATATGTTAGCGAAGAATTTGAGAAAACCACCATAGACCATAAAAAGTAGCCATATGTACTGTGCATACTGGTTCATGATTTTTTTAAAGGCTAATGTGGAAACGTAAAAACTATTGACAAAATCAGCTCCATCGTTAGGTTCCTATATAATACTATGTAAACTGTTCTCCACTCTGGTGTCAAAGCTAATAATATCTAATTATTTACTAAGGTTTCCTCCCTTGCCCCTAATCCAATTAACTGGGGCTACGTACAGTGTTTTATTACATCAGCTAGGAAAATCATTGGAAAATGTTCATATAAAAAACTACATGTGTTAATTTTTTAAAGCAAAATGGAATTTGCTTTAAATCACTTGGAAGTCATTTATTCAGCAAAAATGTGCTGAGAGCCAACAATGCACTTGGAGGACCCAGAAAAAAAAAAAAGAACAGGGGTCTGTTTAGAAGAACTCACTCTCCAGAGAGAGGGAGAGAACATTTGGCAACAACAAGACTACCAAGTGGATAGTACCAATCACTGCAAGAGAAGAGAGGAGTGTGGTGGATTTCAGAAGATGGTATGTACCAACATAGTACTAGTACATGTGTCAGATCTAGACTCAACAGATTATCATGGTTTCAGCTTCCATGACATTCTGTTTTATACAGAAGGTTGGACCAAGTGTGTGGGATGTCCATAAAGTGTAGAAACATAGGTAATAGTATTTTATTTTTTTTACAAATTGAAAATATCATTGATGACATCAGGACTGTTTGCCGCTCATATTGTATGGACACCCTGTAGATGCAAAAGCAAAGCAACTTTGTGTGATCAATTCAAAATTATATAAAAGAAGCAAGTCTTAGAATTCTGGATAATTCCCACTGTTCAAAATGTAAATATTTCCTTAATTTGTTCGTTAATAATAGGAAAAAATATAGAATGATTGTGGAAGAAAACAGATACCTTATAGTTTTGATAGTATATAATAGGCAGGAATAAGTGAGTAGACCCTACTTTTATTCTAGATGGTTTTCTAAATATGTTCATAAGAAGAAACTAGATATAAATTACCTTAAAATGGTTAGCATGTATGCTGTTTAATTGCCAGGAACTAATAAGCATTTTGAATCAAGTAATACTGAATTTTTTTAACTCTGTAGTTCAAACTTAATATATACTGTAATTTAAGAAACAAAATTTTTCTTCAGAGAATAATTCATGCTCAGAATTACCCAAAGCAAGTAGCACAGAATGACTCTAACTTTTCCTATTGTTATCTTTTTCTTATTTTTCCCATAATACATAAGGTGACATATCCAAGTGCTTGTCCTTTCTTCAGCAGATTTTTCTATGAGCAGCAGAGCAGAAAACTCTAACATCTATTCATTCGTAATGTGTCATTCCAATGTATTAAGGACAATTGACTTCACATGTCATGGATAATTAGAAAAGTCACCATTAGTTGCAGGTTTTTAAAGTACAGAACCATATACATTTAATGAGTACATGTATTGATGTCCTTCAACATGTCTGAATATCTTTCCATCTCTCACTTTTATGGTGGGTAAATTATCTCCATGTCCATTTAATTTAAAGAATTAATATGTTTTTTCTTTATTTTAATCCTTTAGCTGGGATTGTGTGATAGAATTTTACTATGTTTTTCTTGTAAGCAAGAGAATTTATTTGTCCTGACATTCAGTAACCCAGAATGTTCTATTCCTAGAAGTAATTTTCAGAGGCTTACCTGAGAAAACGGGAGAGTTGAATAAGGTATAGGTGAGAAATGGTAAGTTGATATGTCATGTTCAGATGGCAGGGACTAGTAGGCTTGGAAATGTTGTGCCTTTTAGGAAGGTCAGTTAGTTCAGGTTTGAATGGCCACGTAGGCTCTCTACACTTATTAACAGAGATTTGTAGAACCTGCCTGCTGATGAATCCTAGTGGGCTGAGCTGGAATCACCCAGATGTTCAGGCCTACATACATGTGTGGATCAACATTTCAGGACTGAGCTGTACTTTGCTGTTGTTCAAGGGTATAGGTGGGCATCTTCCAAATTTGTCACAGATTTGACACACTCGTTAGCAGAAGATGGACATTTAGGACAGCACTTTCCAGATAAGTTGTCTTTATCAAACAAAAATTTTCTTATACTTCTTTTGTGAAATCCTACCTCCAGAGACATCTTGGCACCAACAAATCATCAAGCACCTGTTATTTTTCAGGCCTCTTTCAATTAGACCTCTCAATAGTATGAAATATGACTGTGCCTTGTTTCTTTTTTTTCTTATATTTGCCATTTGAAAAAAAAATGAAGGAATTAGATTTAACTAGTGCTCAAAGTTTCTCTGATACGAAATATGTTTTTTATTGATTTTAGAGAGAGAGGAAGGGGGAGAAAGGAAGAGAGAGAAAAACATTGAGATGTGAGAGAGAGAAATTGATCAGCTGCCTCCAGTACACACCACAACCGGCGATCGAACCCTCAACCTAGGTATGTGCCCTGGCTAGGAATCGAACCCACAATCTTTTTGGTGTACAGCAGCGGTTCTCAACCTGTGGGTCGAGACCCCTTTGGGGGTCAAACGACCCTTTGATAGGGGTCGCCTAAGACCATCCTGCATATCAGATATTTATATTACAATTCATAACAGTAGCAAAATTACAGTTATGAAGTAGCAATGAAAATAATTTTATGGTTGGGGATCACAACATGAGGAACTGTATTTAAAGGGCCAGAAGGTTGAGAACCACTGGTGTACAGGATGATGCTCCACCCAACTGAGCCACCCGGCCAGGACTGGTCACATATTTATAATTTGTGCACATGCAGTAACAAAAGAAACTTCTTACAAGAGAAGAGAAAGACACAGCAGTCAGGAGCTTTTATTAGAACATGACTCTTCTGTTTTGGTTGTGTACATTTAAGTTCATTTAGTGTCTGATGTAAGCCAACATTCTCTTCTCTGGCCTGGTCAAGATTTTCTTCGAGGTCATCAATTCAATTTTCCAGTTTTGCAATCATTCTCTCTGCAAATTCAGCACGGGTCTCAGCCTCTGTCAGACAGAAGTTTCTTGAAGCACCGTCTTCCCTCAGCTTCCTTGATGCCACATAGCCCTAGTTTTACTCCAAATTTTCTGGCCTCTCTTCTGAGACTTCTTTGCATGTACATCTTTCTCTGAGCAGCCTTTCAAAACATACCATGGATGTGTGGTCAGCTACAAATGATAGACTGAGAAGAAAATAGACAGTACACCACATTGGTGTGGACAAACATGCTAAAACAAATTGTACATCCTAAAAATTTATTGTAGCTTAAATATAATGTTTATTTCTTGTTCACCTGCATAGTTTATACACCAATATTTTACTTTCATGTACCTTCTTTAGCAGTTGTGGTGGTTAATTTTATCTTGACTGCACCATGGGGTGCCCAGATTAAACATTATTTTCAGGTATGTCTATGAGGGTGTTTCTGGATGAAATTAGCATTTAAATCTGTGGACTCAGTAAATTAAATTGCCATCCCCAGTGTGGGTGGGCAATATCCAATCTCTTAAGAGCCTGAACAGAACAAGAGGCAGAGAAAGGATAAATGTGTCCCTTTTCCTTCCTGCCTGCCTACTTGAGGTGGGACACTGATCCTCTCCTGTCCTTTGAGGGAATTTACACTATAGGCTCCCAGGGCTTAGGCCTTTGGATTATGACTGGATTACAACACTGACTTTACCGAGTCTCCAGAGTCAATTTCTCATCTATAATAATAAAAGGGTAATATGGTAATTAGACCTAACGTCCTTCTGGGCGTCATTCTGGATGTCCTTCCGGACAAAGCCAGGGCCAGAGCAAAGCCCGGGTCCCAGGTGCTGAAGGGAAGCTGGTGCCAGCAGCCGGGGGAAGGAAGGCCTACTCTTGCATGAATTTTCGTGCATTGGCCTCTAGTTTATATATATATTTCCTATTGGTTCTGTTTCTCTGAAGAACCCTGATTCAGGGTCTGCACTTGACCCTCATGAAAACTTTAGGCAGTATCTAAATGGTTATTGATGTGCCCATTTTACAGATAAATATCAAAGGAAGATTTTTTTAAAAACCATTTACAACCAGTTCATTGTAGAACTGGTACTTAAACTGAAGTCTAGAGTAAGTGTGTCCACTTCAGGCACTTTTTTTCATCAAGACCCACATAGAAAAATTTACTTCCCTTTTGTAGTATTTTTTCCATTTCCTGGAAACCAGTAGTTATTCCAAACAGGGACTTGCATCCAAGTCATACCATTTTCAGGACCCTTGTATGTACTTATCTCCATTGGACAATAAAAAAATAACAGATGCTTCTTAAGAAGGGGCTACATCTTCTTATATGTTTTATTTTGGGTGCAGACAATTTTGGCCATGTCTACATGATAAAAATAAAAAGTTTTCCCCATTAACAGCAGTTGGAGGAGTGTGTGCGCGTGTGCGTGTGTGCGTGTGTGTATGTGTGTGTGTGTGTGTGTGTGACCAAAATGGCTGAGCTCCTTACCTTCCTCCCCATTTCTGAAACTGAAAAGGGTCTATAGGCTGCAGGGCACAGACCCTTGCTGTGAGGTATGCCCACAGGACTGTGCCAGGTCTGTGTGAACAGGCTGACTCAAGCCCCAGCCCCAGTGGAATCAGGCAAACTGCAGTGTGGGTATCTTTCCTTCTCCTAAACATGCATCTGACAATGATCTTTCATTGTAATAATTGCTGAGGAAGTAACCAAGGTGTGGCTTTAGAACAACCAGTTCTTTTCAGAATTGTAAAACTACTCTAAGGAAGCTTTAATTTTGGTCCCTAGAATTAAATAAAAAAAAAAAACACCCTGTGGTTTCAAACAGGCCTTTGTTCTGAATGCACTCTGCACCTCTCCACTCTTGCTAGCCTGCCAGCAACTGTGTCTAGACCTGTGAGGTAGTTACTGTGGGGCAGTGGGTGATACTGTCGCTTTCAGAGCTGACTGGAGAATCCCAACCCTGACCATTTGATGTTGCATCTCATTTTGTTCAGGGTATTTGTAACGTAGCTTAGCACAGATTTAACTTTTAACTATTAAATTTCCTGCCAACATAGGCAAGTGGAAAACAAATAATACCAAATCTTTTCACTTGAATCCTAGGTTGAAGATATATCTATGCCTGCATCAATGCCTTCAGTGTCTGTAGGTACATGCAGGTGCAGTCCCAGTGCACAAATCACCCACAAGATAGTGTAAACACTCCCACAGGTTTACCGTTGGGTTCATACCAAGTTGGCCTCAGACTGGTTCGCAGGTGCCCCATCTTCCTGGTCTTCTCCCCTCTTCTCTTTCCTACCCTTCCACCATGGCCCATACTTGGTCCATCATTTTTGTCTCTGTCCTGCAGCTGCCTCACATGCTCAAGACATGGAGGTCAGTGCTTCTGATTCCTTCCTGGAGGGGTTTGATGAAACCACATAGTGTTCAGAACAGTGGTTCTGGAAACTTAAAATGACTCAGAGTGAATGATTTACAAAATGAACCATTCTACTAAAACTGATGGGCTCCCATAGGGACCACATCCATGTATTATATGGATAATTTTACTACTGTGTCAAATATTATTCAGCATCTTGGTATCCAAATATGTTTAAATTATTAAATTGGTTGTTAATTTCAACTATCTGAAGTTGTCTAGACAGGCCCCTGGGTATCCAGTAGACCCATTCCTGCTGATGTTTTGGGACTGTCCCCTCTTGCACTCCTCTTTGAAGAGACATACAGTACCGTTCTTCCTCCAGGTGTGCTGAGGGATACGCTCTCTCTAGCACACATATGGCTCTTTGAGGCAGGTGTGTCTTAATTGGGAAGAAGCATGTTCAGCAGAGCTGACTAAAGGACTCCTCCACACAGAGGGATAGGGAGGAAATGGGTGATGGGCATCCTGTCACATTCTTTTTTTTTTTTGAGTAGCAGACTAACTTCCTGACAATTATTGGTGTCACCTTAAATTAAGTGTTTAATCCCCAACAGAAGGGATGGATCAGGGAAGTGGGCAGACAATAGAATATAAACTGGGACTAAAACCTGATGCCAGAGAAAAAGCCAATCAGATCACCTGCATTCTGAAAAATCAAGAATTGAACAAATTTTACAGTTGTTCAGCAGTTTCCCAACTCTGAGTTTATTGTTTTTACAAAAAAAATTTAAAAACAATAGAGAAAAAGGAGAACAATCATCAAACACATTGAAATTGTGAATAAATAGCAAGCAGATGAATATGAATAAGAGAATTCCCTGGGTCCTGCTCCACATGTTCCCCAAACTGGGGCTCCTTCCCCTGCTGCCTGATGGCAGCGGAGAGCTCTGCTGATCCTGCTTCTTCCCAGTCAAAACACACCTGCCTTCAAAGAGCCATATGTTTGACAGGAAGAGTTCATCCCTCGCCATACCCACACCTGGAGGAAGGTTGGCACGATATGTCTCTTCAAACAGGGACACAAAGAGGGACAGTCCCAGAACATCAACATGAAAGGCCCTCCTGGATACCCAGGAGCCTGTCTCCACAGCCCCAGCAAGTTGAACTTAACTCATTTTAATAATTTAAACATATTTGGATGCCAAGATGCTGAATAATATTTGACACAGTAGTAAAATTGACCTAGAGATTCTAGATAGTTTTAGCAAATTTGTTTCCATCTTTCTGGAATCAGCATAAACATGTCCATTAAAATAAGCTGTGTCAAAATTGAACTAGAGAATAAGCCTTTTTTTAAAACAACCTATCTCATTTTGAGAGTAGGACATCCATGACTTCTGAATGAAGAAATAACGATTGTCATTCTAGACTGAATGGTACAGGTCATTTTACTTAGAAAGAGGAATTTTCTTCATGCTTCCCAGAGATCACAAAAGAAAATTAAAAGCTTGACAAATGTTATGTAGCTGTTTTATGAATTAGTCCTTTAATATTTTAAAATCAAGTACAGCAGATTAGCTTTATAGCAGTGCATTTTTTTTTCTCTACAGGGCCAATGAAGACCTCTGTGGTTAGTGATATTTTTAATTCAGCTCTGGACTTTCTCCAGGAAATCACTAATAATTACTAATTGTATTTTTGTAAGTTAATGAAAGGATGCAGTCTTTTTTCTATGCCTCCTTTCACTTGTGTAATTAATGATGTTGCTTTTTCACATGATTGAGTAAAGCTACAGTAGAGAGACGAATTAACTGAAGAAGCTTTGTGCAGTCTTATAGAAAAATCCTAATCATGCAATTGTCTTAAAAGAAACTTTTTCCGTCTTTCTTTTTTTCCCCATTTTTGCTACTTAGATTTGTAATAGACACTAGCAGAAAAGAGAACCATTTAGTGAAGTTGGTCTAAATGTAGTTTTCCATTGATTTGTGGACAATCATATTTACAAAAATATGTTAATGTGATTTTCTTAGCCTTTTCACAGTGTTGAGTTTAACTAGATTACAGTAAGAGCAAAGCACCCAGAGGGTATTTTCTGATGCCTCCCAGGCTTCCAAATGGAAAATTTAGATAGCTTCTTATATTTGAGATGTCGGGTTTAAGTATCTAGTTCTTTTATTAGATCGAATGGAAGTTTATGATTTGGAGAAAGACCTGCTAAGAATAACAAAGAAGAAAGATTAATGGTTTGTATCAATGGGTGTTGGATTCCCTTTTAGAGTCTTCTGATAACTAGGAGGGTGTCATTGTGGAAACACATAGGTAAAATCACAAATACTGTATGTTTCTGAGCAATTAACATTAAAGGCTATACAGAAACTTAACGATGCTTAGACTCTCCTCTCTCCTTTCAAGCTCTCTGCTATGTTGCCCGCTAGCATTTTTCTTTTTTCTCCCCCCCCCCTTTCTCTCTCTCTCTCTCTTTCTTTTTTTAAAGAATCCATTTATTTATTTATTTATTTATTTTTATCCTCACCTGAGGATATTTTTCCATTGATTTTTTTCTGTCATTGTATTTATTTATTATTTTTAATTTAAATTCTTTATTGTTGAAAGTATTACATATGTAATACTTTTTTCCCCCATTGACCTCTCCCCGGTTGCATGCATACAAGTCCTTTGGTTAATTTCTTACCCCCCTCCCTTCAACCTTCCTTTGCCTTTTTAGAGAGAGTGGAAGAGAGAGGGAAAGACAGAGAGAAATATGTGAGAAAAACACATCAATTGCTTGCCTCCTGCTCGAGCCCGGACCAGGGCCCAGCCCAGGGAGGAGCCTGTAGTCAAGATACATGCCCTTGACCAGAATTGAATCTGGGACCCTTTGGTCCACAGGTCGATACTCTATCCACTGAGCCAAAATGACTAGGGCTTCCTTCCTCCCTTCATTCTTTCCTCCCTCCCCTCCCTCCCTTCCTCCCTCCTTCCCTCCTTCCCTTCCTTCCTTCTTTCTTCTAACTCTTCTGTGCATTGGACAATGCTCCATCAAACTGAGCCACACTGGCCAGGGCCACCCAGCAACATTTTTACACAGGCCAAATCCAGTTAGGATGCACATTGAAGTAGCCTTGAAGGGGAAAGACAGCTAAGCGGGAAAGAGTTCTGTAAAGAGAATTATGCAATCCAAGAGGAGTACAAGGAAGGAAGGAGGGTATCGTGGCTAAGAACACTGGCTCTGGAATCCAGACACACTTGGGCTTAAATCCGGCTTCTGCCACTTCATAGCTGCAACACCATAGGCAAGGAACTTAACTTTTCTGAGCCTGTTCTCAAATGGAAACAATGATATATCCCTTCCAGGGTTGTTGTGAGAATTCCATGAAGCAATGTCTGTCCAGTCCTTTCTAGTCCAACGCCAAGCAAAAGGTGTTCAATAAATAAGATTTTCATGCATATAGTTATGGACAGGTATGGATAATTTGAAGATTGGTCATCAGCCCTGGAAATTTCTTAGTGGGAAGAAATGTTCTTTATTTCTGTGATTAAGAATATTCATTGCTCTTTGATTATTCCTGTGACTAAGAATACTCATTGCTCTTCACCTATAGGGGTATTGAATTAAAAAAAATAAATTCTTATCCAGTTTTCAAGATTTCAACTGTACATTTCAGGCTCCTCTTGAAAAGGAGCAGTGCCCCAAAACACATGCATTCACACACACACACACACACACACACACACGCGCGCGCGCGCACACTCACTCACAATATTGGGACTAACACCTTTGTGGCTTGGACCTTTTGCCAAGAAATATAAACAGCAGAATGGATGAAAAACACTGGAAGGGAAGGCTATGCCTGATTCCCCTAACCCACAGCCAATGCTAATGCACTTATGTTTGATACACACTTCAGTTAAGGCAGTAAACAAACTTCACAACCCAAGAATAATTTTGGGTTATTTATTTTGATGAACACATTCCCACTGGGTTCCTACTGATTGTGAATTAATTTCACTCAGGTATTTCTCAAGGGGAATGTTTTGTGAGATTATCATATGCAAATAATTGGTGGCATATACTTCCATTTTATTGATTTATTTTTTTATCCACACCAGTACTTTTATGAAGTGCTTCCTCAGCAGCACACCAGAACTTGCTTTTCAGTCAGTAGTACAAAATAAAGACTGCTACACTTGGGTTAGTTCACAAGTATTGGAACTAAATGACTAATATTCTTATTTCAGAATCTAAGAAGCCAGAAATATAAAGGCCTGTTCTTTGCATATTTATTTATGCCTGGTGACTCAGACAGTTAGGGGAGGGGGCGGGGAATCATCACGTGGAATAAATTGCAGTATTGTTAGTCTCAACATGCAAAGTTATTCTATGATACCTCATTTCAATCTGTTATGGCTAATTAAAGCAGTGATAGAAATGAGAAATAGAGAAGCAGAATTTTAAGTAAATTTAAAAATATATGAGGATTTTTAAAGAACATAGTGGTAGAAAACTTCCAAGTAAAACAAACCATCGTGCTTAAAATAATCCTCAGAGTCTTTCCTTTTTGTGTAATTGGCAGACCACCCTTCAGAATGCTCAGGCTGGACAGTCTCATAATGGACCAAGTAGTTGGTCTACTTTAAAAGTAACTCTGTTTTAAAGGTAGCAAATAGGACTCATGCTCCATGACAACTAAGGAGGTCTAAGTGATGCATTTCATACTCTATCTTCATACTCTATCTTGTGAGGCTTGGAAAGCCTAGGGCTTAGTCAATTCCAAATTCAAATTTAATACCAAGGTGCTCAAAATCTTTAGAAACTTCTGTAAATGGCCAGGCTGTGTCACTCGTAATGGCACTGACTGAGAAAGGTAATTCTTGGGTTCAACAGGGCACAAGCTAGTGACAATAGCTTTTGCTGAAACATTTCCATAAGTAAAAAATGTAAATACAAAGAATGCTATTCATCAAGGTGCTAGCATTTAATTCATTAGTAAACAATGTATCTATATAAAATAATGAGTCTTGTTTCCATGGATAGCACAGGGAAACTCAGAATCACTTGTTTAATTATCGGTAAGTAACAAGCCAGGCCCCACAGGGAACCTATCTATTCATGATGGTGTCTTAACCTAAATCATGTTCACAATGACTAGACTTTGTCCTCAAGTTACCTGGCAGCTTAATTTGCCTGCATATGCTCATGAGCTAAAAGATGTGATAGAAAACGAAAAAAGGCAAAGAAAAGGGATGCCAACCCACTAGCCCTCCAAAGTCTTGAGAATCCTAGAGTTGAGCTAAGCCCAGACTGTGTTGAAATCTTGTGTTTGCCTCAGTAGCTGATCTGTGAATTCTGGCCTAAGAATTCTCTTTGCTCTGCTGGGTGCTATGTAAGAAATTTTAGTTTTATTTATTTATTTATTTTAATCCTCACCCAAGGATATGTTTTTCTATTGATTTTTTTTTCAGACAGAGAGAGGAACATCAATGTGAGAGAGAAACATTGATCAGTTGCCTCCTATATGCGTCCCAATCAGGGACCAAACCCACCACCTAGGTATGTGCCCTGACCAGGAACCAAACCCACAACCTTTTGGTGTATGGGATGATGCTCCAACCAACTGAGCCACTTGGCCAGGGCTAGAAATTTTATTTTTCTTTAAATGTAATAGATGTGTCTCAGAATCCGATGCCCAAGACTACTGCCAGTTTTCTTTTCACCCCCAGCCCCAACCCCAACTATGGAAGCCACAGACTAGAGGTAAGGAAATGAATTTTTCTGAAAAATAGAAAGATTCTCCTAATAGGAAAGATGCAGGCACTTTGGATCCTCAGAAGTGGGAGAACCCGAGACCAGATGAAGTCCTTGCTGGAATAATTAAGGTAAACAGCTCATTAGAAGCTTTTGAAGCCTGAGTGGATGGAGGAAACAAGAAATAATGGTGAAGTAGGCCAAAATGGCAAGCTTTCTTGACAAATTGCTGCCTGAAGCCAAGAGGCATGAAGTTCTGCCAAACAGAACAGAGACTGGAAGGTTTCAGACACTAGAAGGGATTCAAAATGCTTTCAGACTTAGGAAGGAAGGCCCAAAGTCTAGTGATAGAATATATTTAACCCATCTTGAAATGCTTAAATTTTTAAATACTGTTCTTTAACATGTGTGCCTCTTTATCCATTAGGCTATTAGAATAAATCATTCCAGGTATTTATTTCTTTAAGCAAAAGACTGTATTTACGGAACCACAGTAAAACTAACTTGGCTATTCTTAGGAAAGTCTCACTAGGATGCCTTATGCAGCCATAACATAAGGCACCATTATTCACCAGACCGGGCCCCTTGAACTGGAGCATCCAAATAGGGAAGTGCTGCCCAGCCTTTATCAGGGTATTCCTACACCTCCTCAGTGGTCAAAACCATCCATGCATGTCCATCCCAGAGAGATGGACACCCTGAGTTGGCACTGTCCCCTGAGTTGGCACTGTCCCCTTGGGTGCAGGGAGGACACTGAGCCATGCTGCAGCCCACAGCTGTATGGGCTTTCCCCCTGTAACCACAGTGAGTTTAAAGTGTTAAGCTCATCAGCTTAAGCTTTCCTCTGTGGCCTGCATCCGCCTGGCTCCAAGGGTGGCATGCTGCGTGGCTTCAACAGTCAAAGCACTTTCTTCGTGTTCTACCATGGAAACAGGAAATCATACATAACCTTGGTTATACAGGCATTCAAGACAAAGCATCTCAGCCTATTTTTATATACCAAATCCAGATAGGAAAAGACAGTCTTAGCCGTACATTCCAAAAAGGAATCCAGAAGTAGAAGTGGAGTAAAAGGAATGACTAAGAAATATAGTGAGAAGAAATCTAAATGTCATAAATATATATGTACAAAAATGTTCATTGCACTATTTTTTGTAATAATAAGAAATTGAGCCCTGACCGGTTTGGCTCAGTGGATAGAGCGTCAGCCTGTGGACTGAAAGGTCCCAGGTTCGATTCCTGTCAAGGGCATGTACCTTGGTTGCGGGCACATCCCCGGTAGGAGGTGTGCAGGAGGCAGCTGATCAATGTTTCTCTCTCATCGATGTTTCTAACTCTCTATCCCTCTCCCTTCCTCTCTGTAAAAAATCAATAAAATATATTTTAAAAAATTGAAAACATCTTGAATATATATCAGTAAGGAGATGGTTAAGTAAATTATATAGCATCCATACTGTGGAGTTTTCTGAATTCCATAATAAATTATGTAAGATAAAGGTATGTGGTAGGTATAGAAAAATTCCTAATGCATATTGCTAAATGGAAAAGCAAATCACAAAGCAATACATATTATATAACCACATTTATTTTATAATCAAAATTAAGCATATCTAGAAATATTATACATATATCCTTAAATGCATTTTTTAAATAGTCTGAAACAGTATACCAATCAGTAGTTACTATTGAGGTGGGAATTGAGATGGGGAATAAAGAGGTAAAGAAAGACACAGATATTTTACTCTACTGATTTAGACTTTTAAAAATTTTTTTACAATAAACATGTACTATTCATATATTACTTGTTTATGTTAAAAAAAGTGAGACAACAGCTAAATGGTTCCTTACATATAGTGTCCTAAATTTTTTTTCTTTTTTCTTCATCTGATTTTCTCTCTCTCATGCCCCTATCCTGGTATTGTAAAATTCTGTCCTACAGAATTTTCAAGTCCTGTCCAATGGGTTTTACAGATAGCTCTTCATTTTTATAACATT
This sequence comes from Myotis brandtii, assembly GCF_000412655.1. Lineage (NCBI taxonomy): Eukaryota > Metazoa > Chordata > Mammalia > Chiroptera > Vespertilionidae > Myotis > Myotis brandtii. The sequence continues at coordinate 3,679,762 of NW_005368341.1, read as the reverse complement.
TAGTAGAATCATGTTATACTGCTTAGGCCATCAGAACATTGATGTATTAATATGTCAGGGTTCTAGTGGGTATACAGTTTGCTAGGGCTGCCATAACAAAATAACACTGAGTGGGTGACTTAACTGAAATTTACTTTCTCACAGTTATGGAGTCCAGAAGTCCAAGTTCAGGGTGTTGGTAGTTTGGTTTCTTCTGAGGCCTCCCTCCTTGGCTTGTAGATAAACAACTTCTCACTTTGTTCTTACATGGTCTATCTCTGTGTAAGCCCATTCCTGGTGTCAATTCTTGTGTCCAAATTTCCTCTTCTTATAGAGTCAGGTTCAATTAGGGGCCACCCCGACAGCCTCAGTTTAACATAATCATCTCTTTATTTTTATTTTATTTTATTTTTCTTTATTGATTAAGGTATTACATATGTGTCCTTATCCCCCCCATTGCCACCTCTCTGCTTGTGCCCTCACCTCTCTAGTGTCAGTGCCCATTAGGTATGCTTATATGCATGCATACAAGTCCTCTGGTTGATCTTTCCCCCTTCCCTCCACCCTCCCCTATCTTCCCTCTGAGGTTTGAGGGTCTTATTGATGCTTCTCTGTCTCTGGATCTGTTTTTGTTCATCAGTTTATGTTGTTCATTATATCCCACAAATGAGTGAGATCATGTGATATTTATCTTTCTCTGACTGACTTATTTCACTTAGCATAATGCTCTCCAGCTCCATCCATGCTGTTGCAAGGTAGGAGTTCCTTCCTTTTACAGCAGCACAGTATTCCATTGTGTAGATGTACCACATTTTTTTAATCCAGTCATCTGCTGATGGGCACTTAGGCTGTTTCCAAATCTTAGCTATTGTAAATTGTGCTGCTATGAACATAGGGATGCATATATCCTTTCTGATTGGTATTCCTAGTTTCTTGGGATATGTTCCTAGAAGTGGGATCACTGGGTCAAATGGGAGTTCCATTTTTAGTTTTTTGAGGAAACTCCATACTGTTCTCCACAGTGGCTGCACCAGTCTGCATTCCCGCCAGCAATGCATGAGGGTTTCCTTTTCTCCGTATCCTTTCCAGCATTTGTCGTTTGTTGATTTGTTGATGATAGCCATTCTGACAGGTGTGAGATGGTACCTCATTGTCATTTTGATTTGCATCTCTTAGATGATTAGTGACTTTGAGCATGTTTTCATATGTCTCTTGGCCTTCTGTATGTCCTCTTTTGAAAAGTATCTATTTAGGTTCGTTGCCCATTTTTTGGTTGGATTGTTTATCTTCCTTTTGTTAAGTTGTATGAGTTCCCTGTAAATGTTGGAGATGAAACCTATATCAGAGATAGCATTGGCAAATATGTTCTCCTATGCAGTGGGCTTTCTTATTTTGTTGATGGTTTATTTTGCTGTGCAGAAGCTTTTTATTTTGATGTAGTCCCATTTGTTTATTTTCTCTTTAGTTTCCATTGCCCTAGGAGCTGTATTGGTAAAGTTATTGTTTCCGCATATGTCTGAGATTTTGCTGCCTGAGGATTCCTCTAAGATTTTTATGGTTTCCCATCTTATGTTTAAGTTCTTAATCCATTTTGAGTTTATTTTTGTGTATGGTGTAAGTTGGTGGTCTAGTTTATTTATTTATTTTTTTGCATGTATCTGTCCAATTTTCCCAATACCATTTATTGAAGAGACTGTCTTGACTCCATTGTATGCTAAGAGCATAATCATCTCTTTAAAAGCCGTATCTTCAAATACAGTCACATTCTGAGGAACTGGGAGTTAGGGTTTTAAGATATCAATTTGGGGAGAAGGGCACAATTCAATCATAACAGTGAGCCTGGAGCTCAAAGTTTTCTTTAAGTGCTGACAGTTGTCCACTAGAAGAAATCATAGAGAAACTGTCCTTTAAAGTACAGGTCTGTGTTCTCAAGAGAGGGCTCCTGGTCACCTCCAGGCCACCCCAGAGGAAAGGGCATGCCTGGGGAAGTCAGCACTCTGAGGCCCCTCTCACTCACCCAGCTGCTTCTCAAGGGAGGTGGTACAGCATACCAAGGTGGGGAGAGAATGGGCTTCAGAGTGAGACCACCTGCCCTGCCACTTACCAGCCCTTCTCTAATCTCCAGTTTCCCATCAGTAATAGGAGGGCAGTAATACCTGCCTCAAGGTCAGAAGCAGATACATGATTTTCAACCTCAGTGAAAAATGGAACTTTGGGGCCCTGGAGGGGGTGGGTATGTCAATCTCCCCAATTTGTGGACAAATGGACAATCCCCCAAGGAATTATAAGCTCTGTATTGGAATATAGGCAGTATCTGGATTAGAGGTGGGGAGAGGAACTCAGCCAGTCATCCCATTTGTGCTATAGTGCTGCCAGCTACCATCTTGCCCTGTACTAGGATGCCCCTGAGAAATGCACACCTGACCCTCACCCTCCCCATGCCTATGCCCAGGTCCCCATCAGGTATGGATGGCACTGATGGAACACAGGCCTCCTTCCTGTGTTGGTTGCCCATCAGGAGGAGGGTGGCTTATTTTCTATGTTCAGGGTGGAGATGGGGGGAGGGAGGTCAGGCAGAGCATGCAGCTCCTGGTGGTAGGGAGTGTGGGGGGAACTGAGCCTGTCCAGGGGTGTGTGAAGGTGGCAAGACATGGATCAGCATGTAAGCCAAGGCTTCAAGCCCCAATGCATGCTCCATTGTCCTATTGGACTGCACCTTCAAAATCAAAAATGCAATTATTAAGAATTTCCAGACAGTAATTAAACCCCAAGTACAAGGCCCTTCTGAATGCAGTGTCCTGTGCAAATGCACTGATCAGATGCCCAGGAAGCCCCTCTGCTCACCGCTAAATAGTCTAAGAAAGACCTATGTGGCACAGAGCCTGTGATACATGGTATGAATCCAGAAGGAGTTCTCTCTCTATTTCCACTCATTAAAGGAAGCTTAAACTCACTCTTGCCTAATTCACTGCCTTCAGAGGACTAATGTCATTTATCAAGATTCATTTATCAAAGGAGCCAAACAAAAGTAAATCGTGTCCTCCCAGCTTTCAAGGCCCAGTTTAATCTCCACTTACTCTAAGAAGCCCTTGCTGTTGGAATAACCTTTCCATCCTCTTGGGCAGAAGTTTTCTAAGGACTTTGCTTGTTCCTGAATTAAACTCTGCCTTCGTCCAACCCAGAAAGTGTCTATACAATATATCAGAAGGCCCTGGGAGACAGGTCTGCCTCGTCTGATCAGGTGTCCTTTATAATACCTACCACAATGAAAACAAGCTTAGGGGTGACTTGAATTCAGTGAAATTGAAATGGATTGGATTGATTCTAAGGAAGCACTTTTCTAATTCCTGAGTTTCTCATTCTCAAATTTGGTTGTACGTTTTTAAAGTAACACTAAGTGATCTAAAACAAGTACAGGAAAAAAAGCCAAAGTTCTAAAAGGAGTTTAAACAAGTTCTGTGTTTTATTTGAGGTTTCAGGGGGAAAGTTCTAGTTCAACACAAAATAAATGTTCTTAATAATAATTAGCCAGATTAATAAATACATAAAATAAACTCCACAAATCCAGGACACTCAAGGCTACTCAAACAGTCACATGAAAAGACTTTCATTAAGTTATTATTTAGGAGGGAAAGTATATTCTAGCACACCTGTAATATCCTTTAAATGTATTAATATGTAATTTAAGAGAATGTAGAAATATGAAAACACATTGATTTGCCAAGATGATAAGGAAAAATTATTCCTCTTATTTACTCTTAAGTATTCAATACATTTAGAAAATTGACTAAGATAATGTTTTTACTCATACTGCTATTTACATTAGTTCTCAAGTAATTATTTCAGGAATACTAGTCATAAGGGAAAGGTAAGATTTTTGACTCATCAAAATTAGTCACATTTGAAAACACAAGAACAATAGAATTCCTCTACAAAATTATTTTCTAATATTTTTTAACTAATCAATTTCTAAAGTTAAAGGACTTTCCTGTTAGGTTCTTAAGGAGTATGACATTTCTATGAGCAATTAAAAATTTTTTAAAAACACACCTTTGATATTTTATTCAAATTCCATTTATTATCCCCATGTGTCAGGAGCTGAATTTTCATGGATTCCTTTCCTGGAGTTTACTTCCTTTCAAAAGAGCATAAACTACCAGTTGTGGTGTTCTTTAAATATGTGATTAAACATCATATCAGGAACACTTTTTGTAGAGTTATTTTTGGAAGATTTTGTTTAGGCAAGGGCCAGCCATTTGTAAATATCCTCTAATTTATCATAGACCAGTTTATTCTATTATTTTAGCCACCAAGCTTAAAGAAGTAAGATTTCTCATAAGCCAAAAATGTTCCTTGTACTTTGAGAGTCCTTTGGCTTATGTTAGCTTGTGGTCTCTGCTCCCATGAAGTTTTGGCAACCCTCACTGTAAAAAAAAAAAAAAATCTCACAAGAAACCCACATCTGGATTCAATTGATTGGATTTTAACCAGTCTCCATTGCAATATGCAAATAATTGCCCTCCTTTGGTGTGTACTTCATGGCTGATAAAACTGAGGTGTCTTATTCTCAGAGCCCCAAACTTCTTTCTCATTTTTTTCCTTCCTCTGATAGCGAAATCTTTGAAATAGACAGATGTCTTCATCTAGAATGCAGCTCACATGTCTGCCAATATTGCCGTAAAACATCAATGCCATACTGCACAATATAAATCAAGCAGATGTGAAAGTTCATAAACAAGTTTGCTTCATTGTGAGGCAGTCTGACTTGTTCCAACCACTTCCATTCATGAATGAAGAGCCATCTCAGAACCTGGACACAACTCTATATTTCTGTTTTCTTCACTATATTCCTCCCACTTTTATACTGACCTGTGCTCTCTCCACCTCCCACTCACCCACTTGTCTAGAACATCAAAAACTCTGCTTGTTTTTGCAAATCCAGAGGTCATTAATCTCTCCCTTTCTTTCAACTCTTTATTGCTTTCTATATTTGCTTCAATGACTTGCTTACTTTTCATGCTCTCTTTTAACATGTCTAAAATATGGAGATTGTTTTAATACTTGGAAAGTGATCCAGGATATCCAAAGAAGGTAAAGTAAAAAATTTGGCATGCCAAAATTTCCAGAATGTCTGATAATCTGAGTTTCCTAAAATCTGGAGCCAGATGCTTCTAATCAAACTCAGAAGTTGAGGACAGCTGATCAACATGATTATATATCCTAATTTCAGTTTTAGATGTGAAACAATATGCCTACGAAAACGTTCCCGTTGATGGTCTCTGCATTAGCTAGTCCATTTGAGAATTCAAACTCAGATATATCATCCTATTAGTTTTGCTGACATTTATCCCCACCCCCACACCCCCAATTCCAGTTCCATGTGAATTTATCACAGGTGCAGACTCAAGCCTAACATAAGGGAGCAATTTTCTGATTCATTCGTGTAAGAGCCCGAGGGAAAGAGAGAACAAGATGTACCAAGGCAGTATTGCATTGTTAAAAATTAACTTAGCTTGCTTTTCTACTAAGGCAAGAATACCCATATTCAAATACTTAGATATGTAAACTAGGCCTCATATACAGTTCTTATCTGAGTCACGGTGTGGTAGCATTTTTTAAGAACTTTCTAGGAAAATAATTTTAAGGGGATATAGATAGACAAATGATTATTTTTATGCTTTTTTGATGGTGGCAGTGGGGGGTTGGTTATCAAACTACCTTGTTGTTTCTGTTCTATTGGGGACAGAATGTAACAGCAAAAATAGAGTGATCACCCCAGGCACACTGTTCTGCAAAAGCCACTCTTATACAGAAAGGAAATGGCATGTTGAAACACATTTTTTTATTATTATTTATAAAAATTCTTGGGTTTTATTACTTCAGGGCTTAGTGAGTCTTCTAGCCAAACTGTACAGTTTTCCGGTGCCTAGAAGCAGAATGAAGGGAGAAACTAATTAGCATAGTTCTTACATCACCACTGGAAATTCTTTATTTGCCCTCAGGATCCACATTGCTGTGTCTGCTCAACGCTGTTAAATATGACAAGGTCAGTAACCCTGTTTTTGTAACAATGAATGCTAACAAATTCGGGCCTCACACACATTGTCATTGTTTAACAGGGTCAACTGAGTTAACTGAGAACATTATGCATGTGCAGTGCCAAGAAGACCCCATCAGCAGTCAAATGCACAATGCTATCATATTAGCATAAGTAGTGGAGCAACAGATGGCCCAGCTGTGACCAAGTTAGATTTATCCAAATACACTGCACCAACAGTTGAGCCGTAAGAAGGATTTCTACCATGGTACACGGGACACTGTACAGGGAAATGGGAGACCAGTGTTCTAGCCTCACCTCTGCCACTTCTCCTCTGAAGGCTCAGTTTCTACAGCAATAGGATGAGAAGTCAGACCTGATGGCATCAAAAGCCCCAGGCCATGATTATAAGGAAGCCTACAGGATAAATGAATGGCCAGTATGGATTTCAATGGAAACATGGTTTTAATACAGTATGTTTTGTACTTTCTACTTTTATTCCTTTGGCATTTGGCAGAGTGGTAAAAGAAAGCTGAATTCTAGCAAGTCTGGTTACCTCAGGTAGCGTGTGTGCGAGAATTTAGATGTTTGTACAAGTTGCATAAAGTGATGACTGACATGTGCTCCTTAGGCCTTGTAACATCATCAACACTATCATACAATCTACTTATCACTTTTCTTCTGTGAAACTGTTTATTTCCAGTAGGAATATGTGACTCCTTTTAGAATTCCAATAAAATAAACATTCAATCCATTCTTCCATATTGAGAAATGGAGTCATTTTACAATTATCATAAGTCAATGTTATGATAATTGTAAAGCTTGACCAATAGTTTTATTTATGTTGTGAAAGTTTGCTCTTTTTCCTGTCATCACAGACATAGAAACAATTCATAAATATCAAATAAATATTATTACAGAATAGAACTATAACAATTGCCCAGAAAGAAGAAAGCCCAATATTCTATAAACATGAAACAAGGTTCTTTGGGTGGAAGGAGGGGAAACATGGATAAAAGAAAAACTGTCTAATGGAAAAGTATTGTAGATGGCATATAAATAAGACAAAAAGTATTAAGAAGGAGTGTTGCTTTTAAATCCATTTTAGTATAAATAGACATCGTTGAAAACTATTTTAATGCAAATTGTTCTGATGTTATAGTACAAATTTTCTTTATACATCTTATTGTTTTAACTATGTGCGTTCAACTTTAATTTCTTATGTTAAATTGTAAATGTTTGTAATGGGCCTTTTAAATGTTTGACGCAGTGTTATTATTCTGCAGCAAAACATTTCTCAAATGTGCAACATTATTTTAAAATAAATCCCCCAAGATGAACATAGTTGCTGGAGTCCCTTGAAATTATAGCATTTAAGAGTAGACGTGTGTTTCTTCAGTGCGGGAGCTCTTCAAGGAAATTTTTGACTGCTGATGCAAACGTTAGTAAGCAATGCACTTGTTTGGTTAAGACTTTTAGCCTTGACCTCTGGCTTTAAACCCTTGTCCTTTATTAATCACGTGTTTCCTGAATCAAAGAGAATATTTTTGGAGGGGGAAAATTGTTCTGGGACTGAAGGAGTGTTATATACCAAACAGACATGCCCAGATGACAAATAACCCCTGCATGATAGCCAGGGTTCATCCAGCTGGTCGGCCCCATATTTTGTGATTGATGGTGTTGATGTTCTAAATAGGCCTAAGATGTGCCAAGTGTAAGAGCCATAACAAAGTCCTTCAGATTTATACTGTAGATAGAACGAGGAAGCAAGAAGGCATGTTCCCAGCACATGGCAGTTCTAAGAATGGTGTCATGATTACAAGTAACCTTGCAGAGTTTGTCTGGTTTCTTTCGAAGTTAAACAAAAACTATTTGCTGGTCAGGAATGAATAGGGTCACATAAGGTCTTTCTGAACCTTGCGATTACTAAAATGTTTCTCTGTAACTGGACACCTTCTGAAACTAGGATAACATTGGAGTCCATTGCAGGGATCAATATACTGATTTTTCCTTTGCCTTTCGAGGCTTCTGAGAAAATAAGAATGGTTCTTTGCTTAAAGAAAAAAAAGAAAGTGACATCATGATATATATTGAAGCCATTAAAAGTTTGAAATTAAAAATATCTTAACGATTATTTAACCTAACCCTAACTCTCTTTATATTTAGGAAAATGGGAACATTTTTAAATCAAGGAGAGTTACAAGAACTCATTTGTTTATTTTTAAGGAATTTATAAATAATTTCTTACAAACAGATAATACATGAAAAAGCCAAAATTTGTATTTTGAGCTTTTCAAGAAGAAGGATAATGGTAGCATTTACTATTTTAAAATGAATATTAAATATAACTCATGTGCTAGGAAGCTGTTTTACTGTTATTTTATGAGACTTTCATTAGTGAGAATTCATATCCTTATGTTTATATAGCAATTATTTTTGTAAATCTTCACAGGTCTGAGGAAGTGGATCCTGGTAAACTAACCCCCCATTCCTCATCTCCTCTATAAATTGCTTTTACTAAATTGATTCCATTGGGTGTTTTAAGGAACAGTCCTGGAAAACTTGTTCCTGGGATTGATGTGAGCATGTTGTTCAGGACAGGTTCTGTGCAGACTCTTTGAGAAACTTCTTTCTAGTGTAGTCTGCTTTTCGGAGACATTCTATTTCCATTTACCATAAAGACCCTGCAGTGCACAAGCTGAGGGCATTTCCTTCTTTGCATTGGTCATTCATTCAAAAGCATAGAACCTAACTTGACACCATCGTTCACAATAAAATAGGGCTTAACAGTGAATGTTTTGGTTCCTAGTTCACTTTGTTAACTGTTTCTATCTTTTCATTGTGGCTTTCTCACTAAATGGTGTTATCTTGCAGTATCTATCTTTGTGATTTTCCTGAAGTTTTCTGGGAACAAAAGAAGACTATTAATTCATGTTCTGATTCCTTGTGAAAACATGCTTTTCCCCATCCTTTTTCACAAATTATAGAGGTTCTTTAAAATGGAAAAACTAACAAAAGGCAGAGTTTATTGAAGGAACATGAATAGTACTATGGCTTAATATGGCAGAATATTTAAGATCAGAATTGTCAACTAATCAGATCATATGAGGTTTGCATTATCATTATCAGTGTTAAATCTCGATTTCCCAATTGAGGGTGGGTTTTCCATTCAGGGAAGCCAGTTAGATTCTGTGTTACATAATATTTATTATATTTAAAATATTATAAGTGGGTATGACTATATCTAGAAACCTAAAGTTAATAAATAATATACACAAGTGTAGAAAATCAAGTCATGATGTTATCGTTACATTTTAATGAGTCATATCAACAATGCCTGCCATACACTAGCAAAAATGTTAAAGGACCAGGTAAATTGCACTCACTCATTTATTATGAAATCAGAAATCAACTTGGTGATGTGACACATTTTGAAAGGCACAGTTTTGAAAGTGCTGCTAAGCTTCCCAGTTTTGAAAAAATATTCATAGTTACATGTAGAATCACCTACCTTGCCAAGATCAGACTTTGATGTGTTTTAGCTACTACTGCTAATATAATAATTTAGAAAACCTTTAAGCCTGCAAGTCATGGGATGTTCTTTCAGGGGAAGCATCCATAATTTTCAGGATGAAATACTCCTCCTCAGTTAAAGGAACAAAAGTGAAATTTTCCTCTCTTTTGTAGTTTTGAAGAATATAATGTTACAATACTCTCTGGTTTTGTTTTCATCTTTGGCACATTGCTATTTCTTTTATCATTCTGGTTGTTTTCATTCTACTTAAAGGTGCTTTATATTTACCCATTAGCCTTTATTGAAGCTTTCCAAGGCTGGGGGATCTCTAGTTTCTTATATCTAGTTAACAAATACATAAAGTAAGACATACATTTAGATTCTTTTTCACCTATTACATAGCAAGTATGAAGGATAGCTAAGAAGAAAGTCTGTGATCACATGACTCAAGACAATCGGCTGTGACCACGGGCTCATGTCTTCATGAAGGGTGTGGCCAATAATAGTCTATTGGACCAAGCAAAGTAGGGGATATGACCAACAGAATTCTGCTTCAAGCTCTAGTCTGTCTGACTGGAGGAGTTTCAACGGCCAGTGATTTTTAATACAGATAAAATTCCAAGAAACCTATATGCTGTATTTGCTAAAAAATCCTCCCACTGGCAAGAGTGTGAATTTAGTCAGTTTTTCACAGTACAATTGGTAACTCTAACCATAGGGTACTAAGCTTTTCCATCTCTACATATAAAAATTTTGACTGCTATAATGAGAATTTTTCCAGTTCAGTTATTTATTTTCAGAAATAGATGACTTTGTTATGAAGACAACAAAAAATATCCATCATAAGGAATGAGAACTATGCATATTCTGTGATATGTATGATATACATAATACATACCCACATAATACTACTTATGAATAATTATTTTCAGAGCTTTACTTCAAATGAGATGCTCCTCTCCACTGAGGAAATGGTGAAACTCTTAAACAGATACTCTAGGACAGGGGTGGGCAAACTTTTTGACTCGAGGGCCACAATGGGTTCTTAATCTGGACCGGAGGGCCGGAACAAAAGCATGGATGGAGTGTTTGTGTGAACTAATATAAATTCAAAGTAAACATCATTACATAAAAGGGTACGGTCTTTTTTTTTTTTTTTTTTAGTTTTATTCATTTCAAACGGGCGGATCCAGCCCGCCGGCAGTAGTTTGCCCAAGGCTGCTCTAGGATCTGAGCTCTCTTTTTCTCCAGGTTCTGTTGATTGGGCTCTTAAGGCAATAGGTGAGTTTGCTCAGTCATTGAAGTTGAAGATGCTACAAGTTCCCTTGAAGCAGGGCTTTTAAGGATCTTTGCTTCTTCCCAACTTCCTCAGGAAAAGTAACCAGAGTGCCTGCACTCTGTTTGTTGCCTTGGGTTTGCTCTGAGTTCTGCTGTCACCACTTCCTTCTGTGTTCTCCCTGTACCAAATACAAGAGGCTCTATTTTGTACCTTTGGCATGAGGTGGGCAGGGGAGTAGTTTCTAGAACAAAACTTAAATTCTACAAATGATCCCATCCCACCATCATTTTAAATAAACACTACACCATAATAATCCTCTTTAATGATACAAAATATGATTGGACCAGCTCATAGAGAACTCATCAGTATTCCAGATTATATTTTATTTTACTGGAGGGTGAGTCATTCATTCCCGTTACTTATCTGTGTTGATGAAGTGGTTTCTGCTGAACCAAACATCTACCACTAATAGTTTCACCAACACACCTCTGCAGTGGACAGTTCCTTAGTTCTTAACCATGCCTTCAGGCATCCTCCTCTGTTGCTGGTCTTGTATTTGTTTTCACTGCCAAGTATAGTAAATGTACACTGTCTTCCTGAGCACTTTCCTCAGAGACTCTCTACTATTATTCCAAAGGGCCTCAGTTCCTTTTCTGTCTGTCAAAAAAATGGTTAATACATGAGTATTAATGTCTGGTTTTTTATATAGTAATTGAAAGGTTGCCTGCTGTGCCCAAGACGCTGTTCTGCTAGCCTGGAACCCGACTGGGCACGGCATTTGCCAACCACCTGCCGGGAGTGATAGCGCATTGAGATAGAAAAACTCCATCCCCCAACAGGTATTTTTGCCAGGGTCTGATTTCTGTGATTCAGGCATATACCTTTTAAAGGCTCTTCATCCAACTACAAATCTTCCCTTCACTCATCCACTTGTTTGGTTTCAGAAGATAGCACTTGGCACAAAGAGACACATTCCCTAATAACATTTTATTCTTCTCTGTCAACCACACTGCTTTAATTCCCGGCATGTGGTGAGCTTACTGGAAATCCCCTGACTATGTACCCTGAGCCCATCTCCTTGAATCTTTGTGTCCCTTTTCACTATTATCACTCTAGAGAGATTTTCTTTGTAATCATGGTCAGCTCAACAGCCTCATCCTTTGTATTTAATATCCTCTCCATTCTACAGCATCCTGTATGGTTTTCAAAACCTTTTGATTTTTAGCTTTTCTTTTATGATTTTCTCATGGTTCTATTTTGCCCTTGTTTAGGTACTTCCAATCTGATTGACACATCTGTCAAAATCAATTTTTTGACCCACTTTTTGCTCAGCTTCTAGGATTCGTCGTGGCAGTACACTACGGTTTATTCATCTTTCTTGACTGACTTTCCCTACAATCTAGACCACTGTGGAACTGCCTTGATGAATTTACAATATTTCTCTATGTGAATAAAATCTCTATAGGGGAATAGTCAATATCACAATGGTTTCCATGCTGGTAAGCTCATGAAAAGATGTTCAACATAATTAGCCATTCTCATAGGTGCATAGGGAAAGGCAAAGTAATAGATGAAAATGTAAACCATGATGAAATACTACTGTGCACATATCAGCATGGCTAAAATAAAAAGTACGGACAACAGCAAATGCTGAAAAGGATTCAAAGCACCTGGAACTTTCATGCATTGCTAGTGAGAATACATAGGACAGCCCCTTTGAAAAATAATCTGGCAGTTTCTCATAAAATTAAACATGCAATTACTGTAAGACCTAGCACTTGTACTATTGAGCATTTATACCAGAAATGAAAGTTCATGTTCACTTGAAAATCTGTACACTAATTTTATAGCAGCTCTATTCAGAATCACCCCAAACTGGAAAAAACCCACTGTCATTTACCAAGTGAATATATAAACAATTTATGATGCAACCATATAATGAAATACTACTCATTTATAAAAAGGAACAAACTATTGATACAAACAACCACTTGGATAACTCTCAAAAACATTGTACCAAGTGAAAGAAGCCAGTCTCAGAATGTTACACACTGTATGATTCCATTTATATGACACTCTTGAAAATGCCAGACTACAGTGACAGAGAGCAAAATGTTTGACAAGGATCAGGTTGAGAGAGTTTGGGGAGTTTGGAGAACTGTTCTATATTCTGATTGTGGTGGTAGCTACATAAATCTCTTCAAGTGTTAATATTCTTAGACCTGTATACCAAAAGACTAAACTTTATTCTATAATAATTTGTTTAAGATTGTTTAACTGCAAAAAAATAAATGTATACACTCCCAGAATCTGACCAATCCTCATCAGCCCCTTCATGCCACCCTGGTATAGGCATCACCATCCATCTCATCTGCATCATCACAATAGCCTTATAGCTGCTCTCTCAGCTTCCTCTCTTTACACCACATATTCTATTCTCAACAAAAAGTGATCCTTTTCAGACATTTGTCAAATAAAGCCACTCCTCTGGTCAGAAGTCTTCACAGGCTTCCCTTTTCTCTCAGTATAAAAACTGAAGGCTTTACCATGTTGTTGGGTCCCCCAGGAACTTCTCTGTCCTCTTCTTCTATGAGTCCTCCTCACTCACTGTGCTCCAACTGCACTAACTTTCTTGCTGCTCCTTGAATATGCCAGGCTTTGGCACTGGCTATTCCCTTTGCCTGGAAAATCCTTCCTCCAAGTAACCAAATGGCTTCCTTCATCGCCTCATCCAACTCTTTGCTGAAATGTCTTCCTCTGGGTGGGACCTACTCTGACCACTGTATTTAAAACATCTCTCCCTGAATTCCCCTCTTCCATTTACAGCTTAATATTTCTTAACAGCACTTACCATCTGCTAACATACTGTATTATCAATTATGTATTGCATTCATTTTCTGTTCCCCCCCAACAGACACACACAAACACACATACACAGGCACACACACATGCACGCACGCGCACACGGAAACAGCAGAATCCGTAGCACTTCTATTAACTGTGAGAAGGGTAAGAAATTAAAGATGCCCCCTACACCTTGCCCACCCTCTATATTCTTCCTTTTACCTCTGATAAGGACAGCACAGATAAATGGCTTATTGGAAGAGGATGAGCCCAATAGCAAATTACTTGTAATGTCATGAACACATCACTTTTTCACTTCTCAGTTCCTTCATCCATTGGGATTATTATGTCCAAAATATCCTTCCTGGTCATTTTGCTAACTCCCACATCTTTAAGTTTCAGGTCATAGACTAGACCCTGACTCAGCTTGTAGATTTTACATTCAAATAACTTGGTAACTTATCAGAAAAGGCAAAATGTAGTAACTGTTAATGCAGTTATTGAGCAGTTTATGGGGATGGGGATTGATCCCACTTTAAAAAACAGTCATTTTTCCATACCAGCAAGAGATTACTATCCCAGAAATATGTTATTGTAATGTAAGTGGCCCACAAGGCTCATACTGTTATAGTGAGTTTACATAGAATTCACTGGGGTTAAAAAAATAAAAATATTAGCTTTGCACTGTAAATGTAAATGCCAAATGTAAATACAATGATTTTATGTGTCCCCTTGATATTTGACCTTGCACAAAATTTTCAACCCAATCTGGCCTCTGTCTTCTTGTCAAAAAAAAATACCTCTGAGGATTATTCCAGCTTCAAAAATCTGTGATTTCCCTTTTCTTTTTCTGTGAAGAAGTCAGAACAGGCATTATGCATATTTTACAGACAGAAAACTGCGGCTCGGAGAGGAGACTTTCCTTTGGACAGACCTAAACAAGAGCCCACCTCTCTCCCCTCTGATACCTGCTCCTATGTGCTGCCTACCATTCAGCTGTTGCCACATTAAAAACAAACATTGTTTTAAAACCATAAGAATAATTTGATTTTAATGATTCTTTTTAATTTTGCCAGCACAAAAATAGCAGTTTTTCTTTTGCTCTTTTGCAACTAAAAAACATTATGTCAAGTTTGAGCCTGGAGGCCTTTTTTTTCTTTTTTTGGCTGTTGCAAAATAGTGAAAAGTGTGTTTTGTAATAGAACAGTGACTCAGAATTAACTACTATAAGAGTTTGAACTCTTTTTTGAGAAATAAAAAGGCAGATTTGGTGTTTTTATAAATATTTATGTGAAGGGGATCTTCAAAACATTGCAAAAGAATGCTAAATATGAAATGTTATAGAATATTATTGGATTATAAGGTGCCATAATTATTTTTTAACACCATGAATTGTATATGTTGTGTTTTTAAAACTTAAATCTGATTAAAAGTGTTGTAATAAAAATCAGAACAATGACAGAAATGAAATTGTAGATCCAGGAAGTTCAGAGAACACTACATAGACAAATACCCAAAACTTTATACTTAGGTGTATCATATTCTAAATGCATAAAATCAGAGACAAAAAGAAAATCTGGAAGTAGGCCAAAGAAGGAAAAAACACTTTATCTTATCTATAGAGGAACAAGGATAAGAATTATATCAGCCTTCCCTTCAGAAACCATGCAAGCTGGAAAGAACACAAACACCAACCTAGAATTCTGTACCCAGTGAAATTATCCTTCAAGAGTGAAAGAAAAATACTTTCACAGGAAAACGAAAATTGGAGGAATTTGTCACCAGTAGGTCTGCCTTGCACAAAACATTACAAGATATTCTTCAGAGAGAAGGAAAATGCTATTGGTCAGAAACTCACATCTACATAAAGAACAGAAGAGTATTAGAGAACAAGTAAATGAAAGGACTTCTTGGTTCTTTCCTCTGATGTACTGGAGCCATATCCTGGTCCCAGATCCCTCTACTCCTGCTGAATAATATGGGCATGGACATGATGAATTGTTGGCTTTAAAAGTAGGAAGAGATTACTTGCTTTCTAGACTCACAACTGCAACCTCTGCATTTAACGACACATAAATGGACATAGGGAGCTCTCTGGCTCATGGAAAGCAGGAATCTACTACAAAAAAAACTGGGGAAAACTCTAAATAAAAAATTAAAATATGATACAAGCTATCTTCCTCTAAATTTCTCCTATGAATTTGAGATCATACCAGCCACAAACAAATCCCGCTAAGAAATATTAATTTTTGGAGTAAATGTTCTAGGGAGAGGCAGGGAATAAAGTGATAATATCTGACCCAAGATTTTTATATGCTTTAAATTTCTCTGAACCAAGACATAACAAAGTACAAAGTATCATTCCCTGGTCCTTTACACACACACACACACACACACACACACACACACACAGGGAGAGAGGGAAGGAGGAAGGGAAAGAGAATAAGAATCACTAAAATACTCTCAATTAGGGTCAGTGAAAATAAAGTCCTGGGTTGACATAGTGAGCTTTAAAAAATAATAAAAAATACTTACCAGGGTGTCATGACCCCATCTTATTGTTGAGTTCAGCTTTTCCATTCTAAATCCCTTTTTTCTATTTATAACTTGTTCTAAAATGTTACTTTTGACCTTTGAGTGTGATATTTCTCTTGCCTCATCTCAATTCAAAGGTGAACTTATTTGCAATTTGAACTAAATCTCTTCAGTTATTTTAGTTACTTGAGTGTGAAGAAAATACCTGCTTTGTGCTTTCAGAAATGGTTCAGATTTTTTGCCATGCTCAAATAGCTTAAAAATGACTTTGTTTTTAAGCTGTAGAATTGTTATGGCTATACTGATGATCCAATTCAAAAGGAGTAGGTTAAGAAATTTGGATCAAAGAACCAGAAATGAGGCCCTATGTAATTACCTGGAGGCAAGTGCACACCCTTTCCCACCAGCCATCCTGCATGGGCATGTGACAATAATCACAAGTTGAGTGTAACTCAAGGAAAGATTAAAACCTACCAAAAAAATCAATTTAAATCCCATGTCTGCATATATACATATAATTTTTTGGTTAATATCTCTTCCCACACCCCAACCCCCACATGAAGGCCTGGGGAGTGGGCGGGACCGGGTTGGAGGGGGTCGATGGAGGAAAAGAAGGGGACATCTGTAATACTTTCAACAATAAAGATAAATTTAAAGATAAATAAAAATGCCATGTCTGGCTTTGAAAGATTTGACATATTAATAACACCACCACAATTCCAAAGCCCACAAAGGACAAATACATTTGCAAGGAGCATCCAGGCTCTATGCTAGGCACGTGGGCCATGTCTCATGATCTTTTAAGATCTGTATCCATTGGTGATTTCAGAATTTATCAAACACTTGGCAAGTTCAAAGCAGCTGAAAAAAGTTGCTGCTGAAATCTTGATTCAAAATCTCGACTTCTTGATTTGGATTTTTATATGCATATTAAAGTGACTTTTAAAAAACTTACAATAATGGCATTCTAGTGAAGTGAGGTCTTGGAGCTGAGACGCAGTGAACACACTACAGTGTGTGCTAGGGTAATGTGGAGTGGCTGTCCACACAGATGGTATTGATTTTCATTTCCTGTGAAGCTGAGTCAACATGTTGTGGCTAATGTCTATGTAATTTAACGTATTGAATAAAATGTACCATTGCTCTTTACTGGGGGATAAAAGGTCTTACTTCACTGTGGTGTCCTTGTGCTCTAAAACCACAACAGACATATTTAACAATTCTTTGTTATTAATAATCAACCTAAGAAAATCTTTCCTGGTTTTTTTTTTAAATATAGTTTTTCTTTGATGAACTCGTTTGCGTTTTTATATCATAGTAGAAGAAAGGCAAGTGTTCATAGAATTTTCTCTCTTAAACTAATGAGTTTTGCAGATAAATTTCCATTCTGGTGCACACAAAGTGCCTATTAGAATACCTGGCAAAATCAGCAAGCTAAGACATCAGAACCAAATGAGATGTTCTCCTCCCCATGGTCCATGGCAGGGTCGACTAGGAGGGACCTTCTCCTGTACCTCTCTGCCACCTCTACTTTGTCCATCTCCCTCCTCAGTGTCCAGGGCTCTATGTCTAAAGCCCTCACTGCAGCACCTCACATTAATTATGCTAGTCTCCTTTGGTTCAGTGTCCTCCTTTATTAAAAAGGAGACAATTATGCTCACCCCACCAAATTCATAAGATTTGGGGGGGAGGGGGAAATAAGATGAGATAACTTAGGTGAAAACAAGTTGTAAAGTGCAGTAAGAATGCACAGCATGCTTTAAACAGTATTACTGTTTTTATCATTATTACTTAGCATTTGAAGCATCCTGCTCCAAAATTACCTGCCTCTATGACCATCCGAACTGTCATTCCTTTGACAGGTTAGTGATTCAATTATCTGGCTGCAGAACCTTATATAATGTGTAAATGAATAATTTTTAAAAGGGCATCAGGACGGATTAAATATGATTGGGGAAAGTGGTTTTTGTATAATAGTGTTCTGGCCATCTTAACACCATCAAACAGTAGTTGTCTGGCCATTTTAACACCATCAAACAGTAGTTAACCACTAAGAGAATTTTTACTTTGCCCATCCATTTCTCCCCCAGAGATACGTCTTTCCTTGGGATTCTGTGATTCAGAATTGGGAGGGGAGGGGAGACTGAAAGGAGGAGAGGCTCTTTGCCTGTGACTGCAGAGGGAGTTTAAGGAGGGTTTGTGGAGAGGGAGTCAAGTAACCAAGTGGATATGAGAGAAAAAGGGATTTACAAGTGTTGCTCACAGCTATGTGTCCTCTTCAAGGGGCTCATTAAATAAAAGTAAAGAACCCAATATATTGTGTGTGTTTTTTCAAATTTCCAGGCTTTGCTCTACAGCTCTAAGATTGGAGCAGATGGATCACAGCTTCATATCAATGTTTAACATGAAACTAATGCCAGATAATACATTTATCACTTTTCATGCATTATCCTATTTAATATTTACTCTGTTCCTATAAAACATACTACTGAACCCACTTTTATACATGAGGAAAGTGAAATAACCTTCCACGGTAACACAGCTAGTAAGTTTCAAAGCCAGGGCTTGAGTTGCAGAGAATGACCTGTCAGTCACTGTACAATTTCATGCAAACCAGTCTCTGTTGGTAGATTGGATAGGAGAAAGGACTTTGATCAGCTGTGATGAGGGATAAGAAGGAGAGAAGTGGTGCCTTTAGTTTCTCTTCTTTAATCAAGTTGGTTCCTCTAGTTTGGAAAAGCAAAGTTGCAATAGCCCTCATTCCTGTAAGGTTAGCAACAACTTTGCTATTTATTGTTAAAGCAACTGAATAATGGTGCACCCAATGGTGCACACAAATAGCTTTTGAAATAACATTCAAAAAGAATGCAAGAGTCAACACCTGCATTTCCCACTAGCAAAAAAGGAAGCTGCCTGCATGAAATTAGGTTACCTGACTATACTTCAAACAGTGGCATTCCCTGTTATAGACATCTTTGTAAATGGCAGATTAATTCATGGATAACTCCAACCTTACCAAATCTACAACCAGATCTAAGATGTTTCTCTTTAACAACAATGGAAATGAATTCTTTCTTTAAAAATGCATAATCAAGTTAACAAAGAATGATGCCATCTGTAAACTACAAACAAACTTAGCAGGTACTTCTCTAGTTTATATATAAGGTGTCCCCCAAAATGTAAACACACTTTAACAGCTGCTAGCTCAATTTTGAAAATGAAATGTTGTTTAATAAACACTTCTTTTATACTTAATGTGGATGTACACATTCTTTGTATATATAGTCTGCTGCTAGACTTAAGTCAATTCTATTGTCTTTGGATTCCTAACATGATGTAGTACACTGGCTTACCTACATAGGTGACCACTGAATTAAAGAATTAACACACACAGTTAATAGTGTTGCATGTATTTCTTCATTAGAAGTGTGATTCTTCATTAACCACTAATACTTCCTTGCAAGGGACAGCTAAATTCTTCTAGCCCCCTATGGGGCTCAAGGTCTCAGTGGTGACATTGAGCTCCTTTTATATCACTCTCAAGTTCCACAATTGGCTTTACATAGTAACACATTATTTGCTAGTAGCATATTAATAAACATCTTCTGAATTCCTATAAGTTCATTTTATATTGTTCTAGGCTTTCTGACTTGGTTGCTATTACCCTTTTATTTCCTATTGGGCCTTGTGCTATGCCAGGATTCCCATGCACCCTTACTCACTAATTGATGCTCACTAGCTTTGTGTGTAAGAGTGGAGGCTCTCTATTTTTAAAAAGCTGATGCAAATCCATTCTATTGATTACCTATGTGACCTAAGACGAACTATACATGTACCTTTAAGCATAAGTTTTCTCCTCTGTAAAATGGGAATACTAATAGTATACATTCACCTTTTCATACTCTAACTCATCATTGTTCACCTTCTTAGTATCATGTGGATTATACCCCCATGATACTAAATTTTCCTGCCTAAAAATTCTTAGTACAGAGACCTTGTTGTATCCTTATAATTGTCATATTATTTTGTTGTTTTTATTATTTATTTATTTAAGTTCAATTGGTATACAATATTGTTAGTTTCAAATGTACAACGTAGTGATTCAACATTTATATACCTTATGATGTGATTGCCACACTAAGTCTAGTAACCATCTGTCACCCAGCAAAGTTACCACAATATTATTGACTATATTTCCCTTCATCTTTTCATCTATCCCCCTCCCCTCCCCTTTGGAAACCATCAGTTTGATCTGTTTCTATGAGTCTCTTTTTGCTTTTGTTTGGTTTTCCTTTTAAAAATTCTATATAAAAGTTAGATCATATGGTATTGGACTTTCTCTGTCTGACATATCACTTAGCATAATATCCTCTAGGCCAGTCCATGTTGTTGCAAATGGCAAGATTTTACTCTTTATTGCTGAGTAACATTATATATAACATCTTCTATATCAATTCATCTGTCAGTGGATATCTAGGTTGCTTTTATATCTTGGCTATTGTAAGTAATGCTACAATAAACATAGGGATGCATATATCTCTTCAAATTAGTGTTTTAATCTTCTTGGGATAAATGCTAAGAAGTGTAACTGCTGGGTTTGTATGGTTGTTCTGTTTTTAGTTTCTTGAGGAATCTCCATACTATTTTCCATAAGAGCTGCACCAATTTACAATCCCACTAAAAGTGACTAAGGGTTCCCTTTTCTCCACATCATCACCAACACTTGTCATTTGTTGACTTTTTGATAATAGCCATTCTGATAGGTGAGAAAATTTCAGTTGAATTAGAAATTCCTTTGTACTGCCACAAAATAAAAACTCCAGTATTACATCTGTCCATGAAAGAAAATGATAGCTACTAGAGTGTCAAAATAGTATTGTTGCAAAAATAGTTGAAAAGTTTTATCAGGAAATTTATGACAATTTCTTGTTGATGATAACTATAAAGAATTTTAAAAGATTAAATTTCAAAACCTTGATTGGGAATTGCATGTAGCCATTTTAAACAAAATGAGAATCTTATTAAACAATTCAAAAATAGATTTTTAAGAATTTTTATTTAATATCTTAATGTAATATTAATATAAAATTTAATAACCCTGATATTCATCAACAGGAGTGTGGATATAAAAATTGAGGTAGAATATTAGACTACTATACAATAATAAAAATAAACAGAACTCACCTATACACAACACAGATTAATCTGAAAAACCATAATGTTGAGCAAAAAAAAAGCAAATCACAGAAGCATACATGTAGATATGATTCAGTTCATTCAGGATTATATGAACTGAATCATAAAAGCTCATGAAATTCAGTGATTTATTTAAAAATACATATGTGGAATTTAATGAGCAAACTGAATTACCAAGTAAAATAGAGACTAACCCATAGACAGAGAGTAGGCAGACAGCTCTGTTGGGGTGGGGCATGTTGGGGTGAGGAGTGTTGGTGGCGTGAGAGGGATTGAGCAGAAAGGAAAAAAAAGATAGTACTCATGGACATGGACAACAGTGTTGTGCTTGCAGGGGGAGAGAGGTATTGGTGGAAGAGAGAATAAATGGTGATGGAAAAATTAAATTAAATTTAAAAAGAATACATACATATGTGATATAACCATAAAGAAAAGCAAGGAAATTGATACCACAATATTCAAGATGGTGGATACCTCTGAAAGGCAAGAGGTGGTGGTAAATTCATGATAGTGACATGAAAAAAAACTGGTAACAGGGTGGAAACATATGCTTTCAAACCTAATTTAAAATCAAACTCTCTCATAGCTTAGTTTCTATTCAGTTCAACTTAATTCTTTTCAGGACCTGGGCCAGCAATCACACTAATTTGCATGACCACCACTGTTTAAACAGGCCCCTTAGTTCTCAATGAATGACTTTCTATATACTATTGGACTTTTTATGCAGAAATCAAGTGCCCTCATTCTGGTAGACCGGTGCAAGGGTGCAGAGGATTGACTGTAGCTACAAAGTGCCAAACTAAAAGAGAAAGGAATTAAAAGCAACCCTGCCCTACCTTCCCTCTGGCAGGGAGGGTGTGTGTGTGTGGGGTGGGGGGAGGGGGGTAAGAGATCAACCAAAGGACTTGTATGCATGCATATAAGCATAACCAATGGACACAGACAGTAGGGGGTTGAAGGCATGTACTGGGGGATAGGAGCAGGCAGGGAGATGTCAATGGGGGGAAAAGGAGACATATGTAATACTTTCAACAATAAAGAAATTAAATTTATATATATATATATTTTTTTAAAGCAACCCTCCAAAAAAGGAAAGCAAAACTAGTGAAATGAAGTATGCAGTATTCCCTACAGAAAGTAGGAGTATGTGCAGATAACTTTTTGATTGGGCTGTTCTATCTAGGCAGCTATATTTTTGTCTATGGTTGGGTCAACGTTTCCAGCCTGATACCATTTTCCTAAAGGTCAGTAATCACTGATTTATACTGCCTGGGAGGGAGTCTCAAACAGAAAGGGTAGCTGTGCTTGAGCAGTTTACCATCTAAGAGGAAAAACTTATGAGACAACCCTAAGGCAGTGTGAGAGCCTTCCAGCCAGTCACAGCCTTGGCGACTTAAAACATTACGTATTTTAAAACCATTGCCATCCATGTCTTAAGCAATTTCATCCCCGTGGATCAAGAGCCATAAAACCATTGTTTATTTAACACAGTTAAAGCTCACAGGGGAGGAAACTAAAATGTATATGCTTGCACAAGTCTGGATCTGTCTTTATGAGTCATAAATATAACTACAGTAAAGAAATGCTACCCATCTCTCTGCTGTGTCAGTGAGCCAAGGGGTAGGGGTGGGGTGGAGCAGGCATCTTTTTCTCTTAGCCTAATTGTGTTCCTTCTCTGGCAGTATAGTCTGGCAAAGAACAAGGCTCTGGGATACATACTGCATTCCTAGGTTCCAGGTCTGCCTTTACAACCTAACAGCCCTGTAACCTTAGTACATTACTTGACCTTTAAACATCAGGCTTCTCATCTGTAAAATGAAGATATTCATAATAAAGTTTAAATCCTATGAAATTGCTGATATCAACCATTTGTTTACTTGTACAAATGGCAGTGTCACATGGTTTTACCTACTAATATCCTGCCCCATAGGGCTCTTGTGGGGATCATATGAGATTACAACGTTATTTGAATTTTCTCTCATCAAGATTTCCCTTATTCATTCTATAGGTTATATGGACACAGGTGGAGAGTTGGAATCCATATCTACAGAGAGCATTATATCTGAGTAAGTAGAGGATGCCAAATATTTTGCCTTCTCTAAAATTTCTGGTTGGATTTCATTTAAGCACCACTGAGAGAGGCTCTCCTTGTTGAGATTCAAGAAATCTAGTGGAAGAGTTGCTTATTAACTACTAAGAAGTGCAGACATTCAGACCTCATGCTGTCAGAGCAAAACAAATGTTATGTTTCCTCCATAAAGCTGAATTCAGTTATTAAGTCAACAATTTTCAAATTGTGGACTCTGAAGTCCCAGGTCTCTACAAGGAAGCACTGGGCAGTCCGTAAAAAGCAAACACCGTAGTTGTATAAAATACTTAAATTTGAGCAGCCTTTGTTTTCTCCAACCCTAACTGGACTCTACAATAAGAAGTGGAATCAGAAACCAAAAAAAGCAAGAAACAAAACACAAAAATAAAATATAAGGCAGAAGGATACAACACTTAGGAGTACTTAACAGATTGGGCCTGGACTTCATAGGATCCTGTCTGAGCAGTAAATGGTAATAATTTGGGAAGAAAGTAAAGATAATGAAAGGTTTGGGTGTACTTAGTGTTGGCTACTTCTCAAATGTTATATTTTTGCTATATAGTCTTTCAAATTATAAGGCTACTTTCAATGCTTTTCCTCTAGATTTAGAAAAATGTTCCTGCTACTTCCCTAGTCTATGTCTAAGCCCTGAGAAGATTGGCAATCACCATAAAATATTACTAAAAATATTTTTTAATTTGGCAAATGCAGTCACATTTTTGCCTTCTGAATGGTTCCTCTGAATTTTAATTCTGAGGACATTTTAGGGAAAATTTCGTTTCACTTTTCTTATTAACTTGCACTTCATTTTTCATAATATTTTCTAAATGCTACTTTATAGCAAAAAAGAAATGAGCTTTTTAATAATTTGGGTTGGTGAATAAATAAGCTATATTTTCCACAAAATGAGTGGACTAAAATTAATTAAATAGTGACATGCTTCTGAATTCAAAAATCTTATAGAATGGATAGTTGGCAAACTGTCTTTATTCATCAGATTATTTACAGATCAACTGTAATGTACAAACCTCTGTTATGTTTTGGGTGGGTATAGGAAAATAAACAAAAGTATTGCCCCTGCCTTCACAGAGCTTATCACCTACTGGGGAAGCCCAGTGACATAAGACTAAAACAAAATGTGATAAATACGAAGGAAAAGGGATTCCAAAATACCACTGAGGGGTGGGGGGTATGAAGTATGAAACTGTCAATCACAAGTGGCAGTACCAAAAACACTTTTCTTAAGAAAATACCAATTTATTCGGGCCTCAAAGAATGTGTGGAGTTTTAACAATAGAATGGGGATGAAAGACATTGCAGGAAGATACTAACATGACCAAAGACATGAAGGTGTGAGAGTATGTTTTGTGTTGGAGGAAGTATAAATAGATTGGTGTGGCAGTATTAAAAGGTACTTGGAAAAAGGGAGATGTGGTAATAAAGAAGTTAAACTGGTAGGTTGGTCCAGATTGTAAGAGGCCTTGGATGCCCTGCTAAGGAATTAGAACTTTTTCATTTAAATAATGGAATCATGAAAGAGTGGAGTCACATGATCAGTCATGTTTTAAAAGATATTGGGCTATATAAAGGATAGATTGAGAAATGGTGATGATGTAGTTGGGGAGACCAATTAGACATCTTTAGCAGAGCCCAGGCAAGAAATAATGAGGGCCTGACCCAGCATAGTGGTAATTGAGATGGGAAGAGGTCAGGGGCAAGAAACATTCCGAGACTGAAATAATCAGGATAAATAGACTCTTTTGATGTGTATTTAAAAGGATGTGTAGGAGGGTGGGGGCAGAAGTCTAAGGTGACTCCTAGGTCTCACCATGGCCATTATATAAGGTATAGGCCAGCAGAGATTGGCAGAATTGATGAAAAATGTCATGGCATAGATTTGAAGCATTTGAGCTTTTTGTGCCACATAGATATTCATAGAGAAGACCAGTTGACAAACAGGTCTATGCCTTAAAAAAAAAGGACCAAAAATAAAGCCACAGATTTGGGCAGAGCAATATTGAGGCATATGGGCATGAGAACTAGGCTAAAGTTTAATGCACCCCTTTCAATTGGTATTCTTTGAATATCTAGTTGTATTAGTTTGCTGGGCCTGCCATAACAAAGTATCACAGGCTGAGTAGCTTAAGCAGTAGAAATTTATTTTCTCACAAACATTCATATGTGGGATATAATGAGCAACATAATTTGATGAACAAGAATAGATCCAGAGACAAATGGTAGGGGAAGGGGGGTTAGAGAGCAACCAAAGGACTTGTATGCATGCATATTAACATAACCAATGGACACAGACACTGGGGCGGTGGGGGCTTGCCCGGGGTGGAAATGGCTGGGGGAGGTGGGAGGTTCAATTGGGGAAAAAGAAGACATATGTAAAACTTTAGACAATAATAAAAAAAAAGAACTACTCAAAAAAAAATTCTACCAATTAGAAGTCCAAGATCAAGGTGTTGGCAGGCCGTTTTTTTCTCAGGCCTCTCTCTTTGGCTTGTAGATGGTCATCTTTTCCCTGTGTTCTCACATGGTCTTCCCTCTGCTTGTGTCTCTGTCCAAATTTTCTTTTCTTGTAAGGACACCAGTAATATTTTATTAGGACCCATCCTAATTACCTCATTTATCCTAATTGCTTCTTTAAAGACCTTATCTCCAAATATATCACATTCTGAGATATTAGGGGTTAGGATTGAAACATATGAATTTGGGGTGAGACATAATTCAACCATAAAACTGCTCAATATTTATTGAGAGGAGAGATGGAGCGCTGCGTGGAAAATGGCGGAGAAGGAAAATCACAAGTGACAAATGAGTAATTCAGCTTATCTTTGAATGGTACACCTTGCTCAGCAAAACAGAGGATAACCAAACTCACCCTCCCTAGGTGGCAATTTAAAATCATCTCTTCGTAATTGAACATGCAGGATTGTTTGAAGGACTTAATAAATTGAATTTGACATGTATATGGATGAATATAAAGTGCATGAGTAGCCTACCATATATTCAGGCATACTACACAACCAGGATAATATAAACAATAGACAAATAGACTGGTGGAATAAAATATGGAGCCTATAAACAGACATCTGCATATATAGTAATTTTATATATAATAAAGGTGATATTACAAATCATTGGGGAAGTAATGGATTTTTAGGAAGGTTGATGGCAAACTGACTTATTCTATGGAGAAAAAAATCTGTACAATATACAGAGGTAAATTCTAGATGGTTTATAAAACTCGCCTATGAAAGGTAATATATAGTTAGTAGAAGAAAATATAGGCTCTTTCCAGCCAGCACAGATTGATGGGCATCTCTCGAGACAACTGTGAGTTAGACCTTGTGAGTGCGCTGTGATTGCATTTGGGACTCTGATTGAGGTAGTCATTGGTACCAGGTATAGGAAATGACACATAGACCCTCAAAATGGGATTCTGGGGTTGGGTTGCTTCTGTTTGAAGTGTGCACAGAATGCCAAGGGGATAGCAGGCACTGGTGATCCATGGCAAACAGCGGCTTCGTGTTCACTCAGATGATCACCAGTGGTGGCACTGAGTGAAGGTACAATTCAAGGCACTGACAGATAAAGACTGTGATGCTTAGTTGCAGTGGTGACGATGGTGATTTCTAAGATGAGGTGGAATGGCTACTTATGATTGCTCTGGAAAATGCATGTGAAGAAAATGATAAGCATCAAACCTTGAATTTCCAACCCAAGGTGTTGACGGAGAACCAGAAAACCTCTATGGTGCCCTATAGATTTCCTTATATCATGTAGCCACGGGGCAGATATGGCTAAGAATCAGCCCCAGGCTTTATCGTAGCAGTTGGAATTGTTATTTCCTTTGAATATACTAGGCCACCAGGTCTCTTTTGCTAAGATATGTGACTGGTTGGTAAAGTATAGGGCTCTGGTGAACGGGGTGGGATTTTTGGACAGACATAAGCAAGGTGATGGCTTTAAATCCCCAGATATCTCTGAATCATTCTTGTAGGGACCTTGATTGCATTGGTATCCCACAAAACATTACCCCAGTCCATTACCTAGTGACATTACACTACCTGGATCTGATGAGTGGGAAAAAGGAAGCACCTCAAATGTCTTCATAAGTCATTTATCAGAAGGGAGAAATAAACCTATGAAAGTTCAGAGGTCTGCCCCATGTGGAAGTGTTCAAGAGAATATTGAGATATTCCCTTTAAAGAAGTGACCTACTGATGCACCTTGAGCCTCTCCCCATGAAGGGAAATGTACAACACCAGGTGGACCTTCCTGGATTTTAAAGACAGCTTGTATTTGAGTGTGCTACTCTGAAATTTCACTAATGACTGGAACATACCAGAAAAAAATGTAAAAGTGCTTGAACATTAAAAAGGTCATGGTGGACAGACTATGTGTTTAATCCATTTGCAGTCTCCACTGATAATAATCACCAGAATAGTTCTACATTTTCTATTATTTGATCAGTTATTATACATTTTGTGTAACTTTGTATGGGTGGGGAGAAAGAGAGAGAATGAGAGAATGTATTTGAAGTAAGTAATTCAAAATACTGAAACTTTCAGGAAATTCATCTCCCTGAATTGGGCCTTCCTTAAGTGCTTTAAGACCTTACTATTTGAAGTGGGGTCCTTGAATCACAGGAATCAGCAATCACCTGGGAGCTTTAAATGGAGAACCTCAGGCCCACCTAAACCTACTGAATAAGAAACTGCACTTAACAAAACCTCCAGGTAATTTTTATACCAAGTTTATCATCTCTGCAATTTGTCTCCAAGGAGTCTAGCTCTAGACAAAACTCTGCTAATTTTCTCTGTCTCCAAACACATATATTGGACTGAAAGGGCACCAAAGAAGTATTTGCAGATCCAGTGCCTCTGGGTCTTCATATAGTTGTTGTTTTTGTCTAAAGCTCTCTTTCCACAACCCCTCTCTGCCCTTCCACTGGCTAACTCCTACTTGAGCCTCTGGTCCAGGTCTTAAATCTTCTGAGATCATCTCCTGAACTCCCTGCCTCACTGCACACCACCACCCTCAGCACTCAGTTGGTGGCCCCTCCTCGAAGCCCCCAGTTCATGCTGTACTTCTGTTCTAGAATGGAGCACAATGACATGAAATTGCCCAAAAGCTCTGGGAGAGTAGGATGTCAATTTCTGTGTAACTACAGCACATACCCAAAGCCTGTTGCTTTCCAGTTAAACTCCATACTTACTTGCACTTTAAGTGAAGAGATAAACAAATAAAGGAAAAATGTGCCCAAGACCATACAGCTGGAGTTGGAGCCAAGCTCTGACTGAGTCTCAAATTCACATGGGCTGTATCACATGGTGCCTCTAGGTCACCTACTAACTAACCCAGAGTGAAAAGATTGCAAAGCAGAGGTTGTGACACATAATTCTCAAGTTTATTTTGTGTAGAAAGTACATGGGTTTTTTTTCACATATAATCATGTAAGCATCACCAGGCAGAGGTCCAGTACCTTTGAGTGAAGAGTAGGGAGAGATACATTAGAAAGAAAAGTTATCCTTGAATAAAATAGTTGTAATGAAATGGTTATTGGACACCATAGATGCCTTGAAAGAAAATTCAAATAAATATCATTGTCTTCTTTTATTGTAAAAAAACTACCCTAATTTCTATTTTCTTTAATTACCTAAAATAAATTCTTAGACTTATTTTCAGAAATGAGTGTCTGTGTAGGTGACAGTTCACACCTGACCCCTTTTGGTACAGGTAAATATTACTTTTATTTTATGTTTGAACTTGCTAATTGTGGTAGCCCAAAGGCTGAAGGATGTAATAATTGTTTCTCTCTCACCAGGCATACCTTCCTTTTCTTTCTTTTTCTCTTTTCTTTTTTCTTTATTTTAAGTATAAATGAAACTCTAGCCCAGTCAATTTTTCTTGGTCTGATTGCCAGACTTTCCAGTAATCACATCTGAGTTTTTTTCGACATGTGGGCAATTTTCATTATTTCAATCCAGCAGTGACCTTTGGAATTCCAGAATCATTTTCCCTCCCCTTCCTGATGCCCCCATGAGGCTCAGAAGCACAAACATCTGAGGGACCTCTGGGCATCTTCACATCTGTTGGCATAGAAGATGAAGGCCGCTGTGTGTTGGATTTTCAACAACAGGTGTTGAGATTGAGGAAGAGTTTGTTGGGTTTTGACGGATGGGCAGAAGCAGTACTTAATTCTTCGTTTCCAGGCTCTTTAGAAACACTTAGAAAAAGAAGTTAATCTGTTTATACAAAGCTCACATTGAGAAACCATAGCAAGCAATTGCTGAGTAAAAATCAGACGGGTTTTTTGTTTCAAAATCCTGCATTTTATATCAATTTTCTATTTGGAGCAGCTCAGTCTTTCAGTCTGGGGTTATGCCACCTTGATGCATCTTGAATTCATGGCATGTTATTTATTCAAGGGGTATCTTACTTGTTCTTATGCCGTTTTCAATAGTGTAGTTAGTACACAGAGTTGAAATTTTTTCCAAGGCTAATTAGCTCAGTGGAAGTTATTTACTAGGAATAACACAAGACTGTGAAATACCATCCATATTATCTGCCTTACAAAAGTATCTGGAATCATTGCTTTTTTTCGCTCACTGGTAGTAAAGACTCTAAATTACAGAAACAATAGAAGCACTGTGTTTAACCCAAAATATCACTGAAATCCCATTTTAGGAAAATCTGTTTCTTTAAGATTTTCTCAGAGAAGTACAAAGTGTTGCTTGGTGTGCAGTTATCTGCCGGTATAAATGGCATAAATGGATGATTGCTTAAATACGGCTTCTTTTAGAAGAGATTTTACAAAAGCATCAAGCTGTGCTTGCCTTACGGGTGAGCCTCTTGCAAGTAAATCATTTGCCTTAAAGGATTGTTAGAAACTTTTCTTATCTCCTAACTGGGCAATAATTGCTATATTTCTAATCTGCTTTTTAAAGATCAGTTGGGGTTTGATCACCCCCCCACCCAGTATCTCAAAAGTCAGGAATTGTTTAATGGGTACAGAAAGGTAGGTGAGAGTATCCAAGATAAATGGTCATCTTCATCTAAACACCAAGAACTATGACCACAACCACAACCTGCCCCTGAGGCCTCATAGTAAATATGCCTTAAATATACTATAGATTTGCAATTTTGGAGTAGTGTTCATCTCAGAAGATCACATTCAGAAGGGCTTCAGTTTGTCAGCCTTAATGGTATTGGAGAGGTGGCTTCTGACTCAAATATTCTGTAGTGCTTTGAAATGGGTGAGCTGGCCCTTTCCCTGCACACCATCAAATCCTTTTGCAGAAGATGAGCTTTCTCTGACTTTACAGTAGTGAAACAATCTTTGTCCGTGTGGATTACCTTCCTAAGGAAGCTTCTGATGCCTCTGGACTAAAATGTCTGCTTACACTACCACATTCTCACTTCTACTTTTAAAAATGGGAATATATATAATGCAGATTCCCAAGGGTTTATATCAGATTTCAGTAGGCATTTGCAATAGGACATTTTCAGACCTTTGTGATCAGACTTGTCTGTCTCATTTGATTAAAATTTTGTATTAATAAACCTAAGTATCAGAAAATTCATTGGATTTTATTCCTCTTAGTAAGGGTGTAGCTCACCCTGCCACCAGGAAAGGACTTTCCACTGTTGGAGAGGACAACCAGGTAGGAATGTGGGTGGCTTAGAAGAAATCCATCCCCACTAGAGAAAAAACATTAAAAGCAACTGTCTGGGTGATAGGTCTATGGGCTCATCTTCCCAGGACAAAGGCCATGCCATAGGCATGTAGGCAGTCCTGCTCAGGTGTCATAATTGCATCTTCCCGTTGACATCCAGTTATAATCATGTCCTTGAAAATTGTTTCCCAAATATTTTTCTTAGCTTTGCTTCACAGCTATTCTGTGAGGCAAGTCTGGATTGCTTCTCTTTAGTTCACAGAAAGAGACAGTGACACCAAGAGGGATTACCAGACTGGCCTCAGATAGCCCCTCCCCTCTGTCATTTCAATGCTGGCATCAGTTTTCTCCTCTTTTCTCACCTAATTGAATCAAATGACCTTCACCTTTTTGTTATTCCCACTCCTGCTGGAACTTTGTCATAAAAGTGAATCTGTTCCAACATTCTAGCAGGCCCGAGGCTGAAGAAATAACAGAGATCTACTAATGGTGTGAGAAACACTGGAATTCCATGGAATGGAGTTATCACTAACAAATAATATGTCCTGCTTCACGGATTCAAGAAAGTACTCGATTTTTTTACCATAATTCATCCTCTGTAGCAAAGAATACATTTAATTTTACTCACAATATCACATCATCAATTTAACAAAGATAACCATTTCAGAGTAAAATACACTGTGGCAGTATTTCCCAAAGATGGACATCTTAATGGGCCTTCAAGATCTTCTAAATCTTGCCACAACAAATTAAGAAGCAAAGTCTGATTATCCTCTTTTATTGTAACCCTTAAAATGGGGTAGAAGTCTGTATGACTACAGAGTCTAGATCAGAAAAAAAAAAGTTTTATCTTCCACCTTGCTTGATGGAGCACACATAACAAATCCTGAGCCACCATGCAAACAGATTTTCCTGAGGCCACCATACTGTGAGAAAGTCCAAACTAGCCTGCCAGAGACTACACAGAGCTCTGACACTATATGAAGATTTATAGATGGAGAGATAGAAAGATAGGGAAAGATGCCTGGCTAGCCCCCACTGCTCCAGACCACTGTTTCCACACCAGCTACTAATTCTCTATAACCTTGTAAAATACCCCAAACCAGATCCTCCTAATTAAGCCCATCCCAAATTTGTGACCCACAGAAACTATCCTATCTAATAAAGAGGGAATATGCTAATTACCCTCACACCGTCGCAAAGATGGAGGCACCCACAGCCAATAAGGAGGGAATATGCTAATTGGCTGCCCTGCCCTCAAAGATGGCAGCACCCACAGCCACAAGTTGGCTGGCAGGGAAGGGCAGTTGTTTGCAATCAGGACAGTAGGAAAGGGCAGTTGGGGGCAACCGGGCTGGCAGGGGAGGGCAGTTGGGGGTGATCGGGCCAGCAGGGGAGCAGTTAGGCATTGATCAGCCTGGCAGGGGAGTGGTTAGGGGGTGATCAGGCTGGTAGGCAGAAGCGGTTAGGGGCAATCAGGCAGGCAGGCAGGCAAGCGGTTGGGAGCCAGCAGTCCCAGATTGTGAGACGGATGTCCAGATTGGAGAGGGTGCAGGCTTGGCTGAGGGACAACCCCCACCCCAGTGCACAAATTCTGTGCACCAGGCCTCTAGTAAGATAATAATATGATTGTTATTGTTTTGAGCGCCAAACTACTGGGGTGATTTGTCATGCAGCAATAATAACCAAAGACACGTTTCTTTATATCAAAAGAAACAGCCTATCAATGTATTTCTCAGAAGCATCTATAAATGCTAACAAGATAGGAATTGAAGGGATGATGGACTGATGATGGACTGACCACCATAATACTTACTTCCTTTTGCTCCTTTAACTTGGATTCATTTCATAGACAAATCGGGAGGTAATACGGCTAATAACCCACACACATACCTTACAGCATCAGATTTTGCCAGCTTATACTCACCTGATAGCATCATCTTTAAGGTAGGCAATGCCATTCTGGATCTAGATCTAATTTAAATTATACTATGTACATTCCCTCCATCTCTAGAAATTCTGCCACTTTCTGGATGCATGAACAAAATAGCATCACATCCTCTCCTTACTAGTTAGTAATAAGCTTTGCAAAATATGTTTTTCTTATTGCCCTAGTCTTATTTATTTATAAATGTACTAGAGGCCCGATGCACAAAATTCGTGCCAAGGTAGGCCTTCCTTCCCCCAGCTGCCAGCTTTGCAACCCTGGCTTCGAAGCCCCGCCCCCCACCCGCACCCGCTTTGGCCTGGCACTGCCTGTGTTCACTGCCACACACCTCTAGTTCCCCAGTTCCGTGGAGCCCCGATTGATCGCCCCACAGAGGATGGCCTGGGCCTCCCTCTTTGGGGCAATTGTGGAGCCCCCCGCCCTGATTGATCACCCTGCCAGCCGGTGGCCTGGGCCTCCCTCTGCAGGGTGATCGTGGGGCTATGGCAGGGCCCCCGACCAATTGCATCGCACCTGCCTTGTCTGGCCTGGCACCAGTGCGTGTCATAGCGTGGTCATCCAGATGGTCATTCTGCTGTTCGGCAGTTCAGTCTATTTGCATATTATGCTTTTATTATTATAGATTTATTTTTTTATGTAAAGCTGAATGTACTGACATATGCTGTGCCTTTCACTTAGAAAAGGCTCACATGTTGACGTGGTAGCTGCGTGCACACAGTTGATGTGTTTTACTGGTGCAAAGCGAATAATCTCTACATTTCACAGATCCTGCCTTCTCACTAATTTGGCAAAGTGGGTGTTGAGGGTTACTTTTTTTCTGGCACTTTACAAAGCATGGGTGTAGGAAGAGAGAGGAAATAATACTAAGTCAATTTTGATAAAACAAAATATGCAAAGAATCTGCTGTTATATATTCTGCTGTTGGGGGTGATTGTGCTCATTAAATATTATATGCTAGAGACATCCAGGTTGTGGCAACTAAAGTTACATTAAAGGCAACTAAACTCACTTGCATTTTTCATTAAGACAATGAGAAATTCCTCTAGCATATTAACAATCAACCATGTCAAGGTGTGTATGACAGTGAGTGTTACCTAGTTGAATATCACATTTATTTTTAAAAATCAAGTAGGCAACTCCAAAGTTAAGAAGTTCAATGTTTTTCTGAGTCAGAAAAATGAAACACTGACTCTGGCCCACTTCATTGTAACTAATCTATCCAAAAGCTCAGGGAGTAGGAATAAATTTCATTCCGTAGGAAATTGGGATTCTAAACACTGCTCACCTGCTTTAGAAGATGACAGCATGACTTGTTGGATACTTGGTCATTGTTATTGTGGGCTTTCTATAGGTTTATATTATTATTATTATTATTCATAGTTCTTAAATAAATATCTCCATGGTTCTTGGATGTTTCCCCATTACATTGTTGGAGTTGTGTCCTTTGTAAGCAGCTCAGTAATTTGTGTACTTAATACTCTTTCTTAGGTAGTGAATGCATAGCTCCTATACTGAGCAGAGCCTTATTCATTTCCTCTTTTGAAAACACTATTAGTAAAAACTACCCACATTCAATCTGCCTACGGTTTTGGCAGAGCTTGAAAACATTATGACTCCAAGATACACCGTTAGCTGAATATCTGATCTCATTAAGCTCTGTTGCTTTCTAAGCATAATGTAAACAAAGTAGAATTATTAACAACTTCCCTGAGTCATACGGTATAATTTATTTTTATAGCAGCTGGTTGTTAAGTGAAGATATCTGTCTTTACACAGCACTTGTATTTCATTGTCTCCTGTGTCTTTGCTGTTCATGAAACAATTCTGCTTTCAAGGATGTGAAAGAAATAAACCAGAAAATAAAAACCCTTATTTTTATACTCACATTTCCAATACAATGAATAGATTATTTTTTACTGACATAAGGCTGTATTTTAAAAAGGTACTGTCTATTAATTTGCTGTTTCTTATTTGGCATTAAATAGGAAAATAAATCAAAATTAGATTTCAACTATATGAAATATATCAGAGCCACATATGTTCTTTGCAAATTTCTACTTAGGTAAAGAACACTTTTGTAATATTAATATTAGCAATTGAGCTGGAGGCTTATGTTATTACATTTTTTTCCTCTTATTTCCCTAACCAAGCAAAATGAAAACCCACTCTATTCTGAGTGTAATCAATTTTGACCTGAGTTTTCCAGAGCAAACTACTCCTGAATTTGCCTTTTTACACGCCCTTACTTTTCATCAACAGAACTTAAACTAGCAGTAGTTCTGTGCTTTGCAAAACAAAATGAGGCTCACAATGAAAAGAAAATGTACCCCTTCTGCCCTGGCCTGTGTGGTTGTGCACAGTCCCATGCACCAAAAGGTCACCAGTTCCAGGTTGTAGGATCAACAGTAGGGGGCATGCAGGAGGTGGCCTGTTGATGTTTCTCTCTCTCTCTCTCTCTCTCTCTCCCTTCCTCTCTCTAAAATCATATTTTAAAAGAAAAAGAAAATGTACCCCTCCTATTTAGTTTTATAACTTTCACCTAGAGAGTGGCTAGAAGTAAACAAAAACTGTTTTAGAAAACGACATTGAAGTGTTCTCCATTTGGACACCATGCTTTGTTTCATGACTGGACAAAAAAGACCTTTAAAATATATTATATAATTTGACCAGTTTTTATGTACCATACATAGATACAGATATCTAAAATCTTCTGCAGACTGATTTCAGACTATACAGAAATTAATGAACTTTGCTTGCCTAGGATGGCTTCAAGCAGGCTAGATCTATTCATGAGTAGGCACTTCAGTAGCTCATGAGACTATGGAGGGTTCAATAAGGGACACTTGGCTTGTTTATATTATGCGCTAAGAAAGAAATTAAACATTCACAAACAAACGATACCCAGGAAGAGCTAAAAATCTCTCCTTTGCCTCCTTCATGGCATTATCAATTATATGACTTGGATATTGCCTTTCAAACAAACACATTTTGGCAGTGGTTACATTGTAAATATTTAAAGAGAGGCATTTTTCAGCAAATAATTGCATTTCTTGAGCAATATGAATTGCCAGCCACCCAGCACAAACTCCACAAAATGCTTCTTCAGATGGCAAATAGGAAGTCCCAGTCCATACCAACCTAAACTATGTTGTGTAGCACCTTCATTAACACTTTCATTCCTGATTTTATAGCAAATGAATTACATCTCATGTCTAACAAGAGAAAATCTTGAAGTGAAGAATTGATTTTCCATGTATCTCCATGTTTCCATGAACATGTAACTAGCTTTGCTATTTTTCTAAAATAGGAAATAGTTAACAGAAATTTTATGCCAAGTGCTTTCAGAAATTGGTCCTTCCACCTCAAGAAGTTTCCTAACTTTCTGCCTTATGTCCATTTTTGGCACAGAAAACATTTAAGAAAATGACAGAAAAATGAGTGTCATCGGCAACTTCAAAGTAAGGCCATAAAATTCAGAATTTCTTAGTAAATGTCTTTCAGGTCTAAACCACACATGGAGTATTTCCCCCCTCATTTCTCAAAGCAGAAAAAGCTCTGTTAAAGATCACCCCAGTTTATTAATTTTGTAATTTATTATACTGATTGCATGAAGATTTCCATTGCAAAAACAGATTTTTAAGAACTAAAAATATGACAATTATGCAGGTTACTAATTTAAGTGAATAAGTAACTACAGGTTTTTTAAGTAGCAGACACTTAAAACTCAGGGAGTCATTTTCCCCCTTCTTTCACCTGCCTGAAATTTCTATTCACATTTTTTAAAAAGGGGAGTGGAGGAGGTAGGCAATGAATGTTAAATGATAGCAATCAAGGCTCTTCAATGCAGTAGTCCAAAAACCTAAAATGATTATCTGTGGGAGCTTTACAGATAATTAAAATACAACACTGTCTAGATAAAGCTCCTTGTAATTAAATAGAGTCTAATCATCAGAAGGGGGAATCAAAAAATCCTCTCTAGGGGCTGAACGGCCTTCAGATGGTGGCAATAAGGCTCAGCCAGTTGCTTCCGTCCTCTTATCAACACATTCCTGCCTCAGTCCCTCCCGTGGTTCTCAAGGGGCCAGAGATCAGACATTTTTAGTTGTCCCAGTGAAGGATGAGGGGTTACTCATGCATTTAGTGCCAGGGACCAGGGATTCCAAACAAGCCCACAAAATAAAAGATTGTCCCAGCCAAAAAAGTGCTGATTCCTTATCAAAAGAGGATCTTTTGTATTTGCTCTCATCTGCCCGGGATGCTCTTAGCTCCTCTCACAACAAATATGGGTAAAAGGATGAATGAAATCACCCTTGGGTGTTTATTTTAACTGTGTAAATAGAACTTATCATCATCACAATATAGTGTAGTTTCTCAGACTGGCGAGATGCCCCACTGGCACTTCAGCTCCCTAAGGGCAAAGACTTGTCCGTTTTGTTACTGATGGAGCCCTGGCACCTAGAATGGGGCTGACGGATATTACATGCTTAATAAATACATGTTTGGAAATGAATGAATCCAAGGGATCCAATGGGGTGCTTAATAAAAATACAAATAATTGGACTCAGCCTAGACTTACTGAATAAGAAACTCCAAGGATTTGGTTTAGAAGCCAAATGGATCTGAGACAATGCCTTGCTCTACCAGTTAATTGGGTGTGACCTTAAGCAAGACACCTCATCTCTCTGAGTCTGATTCATTAAACAAATGGTTTAAGATGCCTACTCTGTTTCTACATTGTGCTACTGCTGAGGATATAATGATGAGCAAAACGATACTTTGCCTTCATGGGAATCACACGTTCTACTCTTTAAAATGAGAATAAATAATATCACTGCCCAGGATTTATGTGCAAGTCATTATCAATATTAATCATCATGCTATTTGTTTGTAGGGACTACTCACATCTCATATGATCTTAATAACTCGTTTAAGAAAGATAGAGTTGATATTGTCCCATTTCTAGACGCTCAAAGAGTTGAAGCTCCTTTGCCCAGGGCATTAGAATGGGAAGGAGGAACCTAGAGCTCAGATTTCTTTTATTCCTCAGCTTTGAAGCAGTCATTCAGAGCATAACAGCTAACCTTGTCAAGCAGTTGGCTCTTCCTTTTGTGTTATGGACCATCATTTAAGCTTGGTTGCCAGATTCTCAGACTAGATACTCTTCATTCTCCTGGAAGCTAGGACAGATGTAAAAAAGATCAGTAGGAAAATCTGTGCTAAGTCCTGTGGGTTTTCCATGTATTTTATTTTTTAATTTGCTTTTTAGGGTATACAGTTTGTGCCTTTTGGTTTGCTTTTGTTTTTAATGCAAGCAGACTATGCAACTTGTTTCATATCTTTTCCTCACACTAGAAAACTAATGGATTCTGGGTACTGTGTTTGTGTATATTATTTGTGGTTTTTTCTGCTAGGCTCACCTGTCACTATTTCTATCCAAATGACTATTTCATTACACTCAGGAAGGACCAGAAGGACATACCTGGTAATTTTCCTGCCCTCCCTTTCCCTTCCACCCAATTCTATGCTGGAAAGCTGCTTTTATATCGAAAAACTGTATACATTTACCAAAGAAATCAGCACTAACAGGAGAATATTTAAATTGATTCTTCTCAGGTTTGATTTCTTGAAAGAGAAAATGGAAAAGTTAACGCTGAAGGTGACTGAGATTTCTGGAGGCCACCGAAATTCAATTGTGCTCTCCTGTCCCACCCAACCGAGACCCTAATCCCTGATTGGCACTGGTTATTTTCCCTGGTCACTTCATCTGAGAATTAATGTTTTGGTGATACGGTGTCCACAGAGATGAACAGTGTGAGTTCACCTAAATTATGTTCAGCCCTCCACCCACTTAGACGGGAAGTTACTGTGTTCACCTGCAGTAACACGAAAACAGAAAGAAGAGCTCCAAAGTATGCACTCACCAGTCTCTCATTCAAATGAGAGACATTCTCATGTCCCATCCCCAGACTATAAAAGATTCTGAATACTTCAAACTATATGTTTAAAATACCAATTCAGATGGCATAACACGCCCTGCCATGAACGTGACATAACACCCAACAGAATCCTTAAAATCCCTCAACATTCGGCTAACCTAATTGCCATTAGTTCTGTGACCACAGTCAATGTTTGAGCCATTTTACCCTAAACTAGCTGGGTTTCAGTAAAGGTACAATATATAATGAATCACTGGCACTCATATAAATTTTCATTTGAATATCCTATTGTCCCTAAATTGATATCCATGGGGTGGGAAAAAGTAGAGACAGTTTATGCCTACATGGCCTCCATCCCTGGCTTAGTTCTTTATACCAAGAAAAGGAGAGAAAACTAGATAATTCTGTGCTGATTTGGTTAACACTTTCTCTAGGTGACTCAGAACCTTCCTGATAATATTTATCTCTAATTTTCTATAGGAGTTTATCATCTATATCTGTTTCAGATTGTCCATACAATCCAAAATTACTCATCCATTTTCTAATTTTCCTGCAACCTGATAATTCTCTTAAAGTGATTGCACAGTTAGACAGCTGTGTGTAGACTTCTGGCCTAATGCTAAAACTAAAATATAGCTATTTCAACTTTAAAACTAATAGTGTCCAAAAAAAATCAATGCATATTTCATGTTAGAACATAAGAGAAATTGATGGCAATAAAAATGACTGTCATTTCTTCCTATAATTCTCTTAAATATGTTACATAAAGACATTAGATACATTAAGAAAACTGAGATTTGGGCTTTTGCTTTCAGAAAAGTGGAAATTACCCTGACCTTAATCTGACGTGGTTTGGATTTTCTCACATATGTGAAATTTCACTGACTCCTAGTTTATTTCTTGGCTGTTCTGTTGTACAAAAATACAGTCTTAAAAATCAATTTTTTAAAAATTGCACTCATCCGTAGCACTCATAGAAATCTGTATCCAAAACACCATTGACAATAACATACCTTCAGTTCAAGTTACGCCCAGTTAGATGGAGAAATGAGCAGATCAGAATTGTACATAAGCCGAATACTTAAGCCTCACCACACAGATAATTAACCTCAAGTAATACAAGAATTTTCGTGTTTCTCTCCTGGATTTTGCCTCAGGTATTAACCACCCAAAAAGTAACAGGCTGGCTTTAAACATCTCTGGCAAACCGCTGGGTAGCATTTCATAACGTAACAAGAACTTCACTAACATGACTTCCAAAAAATTAAAAGCTAGCTTGGATTGCTGTTATTGTTGGTGCTTGGGGCCATTTGGAGTGGGAAAAAAATATGCAGCAAATTACAAATGCACAGGATGAGGAAGCGGAGTCTGACATGGTTTCTCTTCCAGGGTTAGGCTTGGGCTAGTTCTAAACAGCGTCTATGTTGCAGTTTATGAAAAAGTTGGTACCCCTGGTTTGAGTTTGACTATTTTAGCCTCAATAAAGGGCATTCTAATTGTCATGGAAATTAGAGAAACAAAATTTTCTCAGCCTGTCTTTAAAATAACACAAGTATCCAAATTCTAATCATAATCTCAGTCTTGAATATGCAGGACTAATTAATGAATGAGGCAATGGAAGTATTAATAACTGATCGCCATTTTTAATGGTCTCAGAATAAAGTATCTTGTAATAAAAGGATTATAGTATTATTTTCCCTTTATGAGTCCCCTTAGCTGACAGATACTCTGAAAGAACTCCACTCAGTAAAAAGATGGTAATTCATTTAGTCAGTTAATCACATTATCTCCCTTCTTACTTTTCAAAAAAACATATGAGAACTAGCCAGTCAGTAGTGAGAAGAGCAAGACAAATATGTGCAGAGAGAACCAGAGACAACATGAGAAGGAGATTGGAGGCATCAGGAGTTAGTCCCTAAAGCTGCCTCAGAAACTCATTTAATGAGGTCTAAGTATGTGCAGGCTTTGGTTACACACTATACCTGCATCGTTTTATCCATATGAGAGTCAATCATTGTCCCTATTTCTTATATGAAGATACTGAGGTTCAGAGATGTGAAGTGGCCAGAATGCCAGCCAAGATCTGTCTGATTGTGAAGTCTGTGCTAGGCTGGCTAACACAGCCAGGAAAGCCTCCGGGTAAAGCCCTCAGCAGCGTTTCCTCCTGGTCCTGAAGAAGTAAAGCGGTGTTTTCTAGAACATGCAGACCTTCTTGAATTAGTGTTGATTCTACCCATCATAGGATTGAGAAGAATACTGTTAAATGAAAGGGAACAGTTCTTAGTTAATGTAAGTCATATTCGGCTTTCAGGACATCAGAGTAGAAAAATTAATACAAATATTCTGTCACACTTCTCCAACATCCTAGAAAGTGCTAATTATTTTCTCCTGCCTTCAAGATTATCTTGTCCAATGAGTGAGATTACTAACACTCAATCACTAAAAGCGGCTTGCATGTATGGAGACAATAAGTACTAAGGTACATGAAGTCTATGAGCCCCTTTGCTTACTGGTCCTCAGACAATGAGACACTAGACTCCCAGAAAACATGACTCCTTCAAGAAGAAAAAGTGGGCAGGAGATAGTGTTTCTCATTGTTCCTGACCTCCCCCTTATGATTGGTTAATTCCTTGTGTCACAGCGGGAGGTAAATTTGAGCTTGCAGATAAACTCTTCCCAGACGCCCCTGGTGCTTATGCTACACTTCCCAGACATTTACATGCATTGTGAAATAAATAAAAATCTCTGTCTCAACCTCAAATATCCATGTGTGTGTTTGTGTTTGTGTATGTGTAAATACAATCTCCATTTGGTATATATATACCAGAGTGGAGAATTTCACAAAACACACCAGTTTATTGTTCAATTCCCCACTCACATCATCGTTGCTCCCTCCAGCAAGACGGGAGGGGCCTTTCTGTTTCTTTATCAATATGACAAGAGGAGAATTTGCTTGTATTGGTATCTTTACTTTGAAGTGAAGTGAAACCCTACCACTTTTATTTTGTTGGTAAAAATCCTTAAGAAGCCTCTTGTCTTTGACCCCATATGGAGTCCTATAATCTAGTCTCACTTGGGGCACCAGAACCTTTTAGGCCATCACTGCTGAAATTGGTACTGGAAAGGAAAATAATATCTCTCAGAAAAGTCAGGGAGACTAACAGGAAATTGTGTGAGGAGAATATTAGAAAGAAAAAAAGCTGAGAGGGATTTTTGTTTCATTTTTTTACTCACTTTTAAAGTTAACTCTTTGCTCTTTAGAATACTCTTCTTTGTTTTCCTCTGGCTCACATTTTTTTTTTGAAGCAGCTTTAGAACTAAAGCACTGTAAAGCATTGAGAAGATAATTGTTTTTCAAAGGAGTTCCTTGGAGCTCTGATTTCACGTATAAGACACACCAAGAAGTTTTTGCATCAATTTCTAGGAAATCCTATATAATAAAAGGCTAATATGCAAATAGACCAAATGGGCAGAACAACCAAACAACTGAACAACCGGTCGCTGTAACGTGTGCTGACCAGCCGGGGGCGTGTGCAGAACATGGCGGGCATTGACTGCGGCAGGATGGTGGAGCACGTGAGCAGGGGCACCAGACCAAGGCTAGGTGCCAGTCGCTGTCATGGGGACGAGCCTCTGGTGGTTACTGAAAATTCTTTGCTCTCGCATGCCACGGGAGCTGCCACTCGCACCCGCTGCTGGTGCCTGGCGCCGGTCCCAATCACTCGGTGGCATCAGCGGGTGCCAGCAGGGCCAGTGCCATCAGTGCATGGGATCGGCAGCAGTGGGAGCGGGGCTGCCAGCAGACAGGGGACTGGGGGCATGGTGGGAGGGGCCAGGCAGGGGATGGGCCAAGACCTGCCCCTGTGCTTACTGCAGCCTCATGGCCCACAGTTCCTTTCAAGGTGCACAGATTCGTGCACTGGGCCCCTAGTCTATAATAATAAAAGCGTAATATGCTAATTAGACCGGACAGCCGAACAACCTTCTGGACGTCATTCCAGATGTCTTTCTGGATGAAGCTTTGGCAGTGGGGGCCGAGGCAGAGGTGGTTAGGGGCAATCAGGCAGGCAGACGAGTGGTTAGGGGTGATGAGTCAGGCAGGCAGAGGCAGTTAGGGGCAATCAGGCAGGCATTGGGGCAATCAGGCATGCAGAGTGGTTAGGGATGATCAGGCAGGCAGGCGAGTGGTTAGGGGCTATCAGGCAGGCAGACAAGTGGTTAGGGGCGATTAGGCAGGCAGAGATGGTTAGGGGCAATTAGTCAGCCAGGCGAGCAGTTAGGGATGATCAGGCAGGCAGGCAGGCAAGCAGTTAGGGGCAATCAGGCAGGCATTGGGATGATCAGGCAGGCAGGCAGAGTGGTTAGGGACAATCAGGCAGGCAGGCGAGTGGTTAGGGGCAATCAGGCAGGCAGGCAAGTGGTTAGGGGTGATCAGGCAGGCAGACAGAAGGGTTAGGGGAGATCAGGCAGACAGGCGAGAGGTTAAGGGCAATCAGGCAGGCAGGCAGGCAAGTGGTTAGGGGCGATCAGGCAGGCAGGCGAGCAGTTAGGGGCATCAGACAGGCAGGCAGAGTGGTTAGGGGCGATCAGGCAGGCAGGTGAGTGGTTAGGAGCCAGCGGTCCTGGATTGTGAGAGGGTGCAGGCCAGGCTGAGGGCCCGCCCCCCCCCCCAACTCGTGCACAAATTTCATGCACCGGATCTCTAATATAAAATAATATTGTTAGACTTTACATAGAAAACAGCACTGAGGCTAACAGCAGTTACTAATACAAAGCAGGGACATATTATACAGATATCCCTTATTCCTTATTTCTAAGTTAATTCCACATATACATTTCTTAATCATACAGCAGTTAAAATAGAGATATAGTATCAGAAACCAATAAGAAAGAAAATAAAAATAATTTTGCCAAGAAGAGTGATA
The DNA here is from genome assembly GCF_000412655.1 of Myotis brandtii. Taxonomy (NCBI): domain Eukaryota; kingdom Metazoa; phylum Chordata; class Mammalia; order Chiroptera; family Vespertilionidae; genus Myotis; species Myotis brandtii. The sequence continues at coordinate 3,635,792 of NW_005368341.1, read as the reverse complement.
TGATTAATTTCTAATTTGACACTGAGCTTTTGAGAATCAGAGCAAAATAAGGGAAATAAAATGGGTTATATTATTCTTATTATCAAGATTACCAAGAGAAACAATGCTTTTCTGACAGTAAATGCTAGTAGAAATTGGTCACTCAGATTCTTATATAAGGGTCATTTGAAAAACCTTTATTTAACTTATACCTTCAATTGAAATTACTGTATGTTGCAGGATAGAGGTTAAAGGATTCAGAGAAAGGAAGAGTTATGATGATATCTTTCTGAGATATCTTAGATATCTTGGGAATTGATTTTTAATAACTGCTGGATAGCATGCATTCAAGGTTTTAATTTCCCAACAAAAATCTGATGTAGAAAAACTGACATTTTGCTCTGAAAAGCAATGAATTTGTATTTGTGCCCAAAGAGAGCCATTCCAACTCACAGAGATGGCCTTCAGAAGTATCTGTGCAGCAGGCTGAAAGTCTCTCTGTCCCTGGATGTAATGTAGGAAACAGAAACCACTCCAGGTATTTTCAGCAGAAAGGGATTTAATACGGGAAACTCGGTGATTATATAATCATTGGAAAGGCTAGAAAAGCATAAATCAGGGGATTATCACATGTCTTTTGGATTCAAGGTCAGCTGTAAACCAGATTTTAGGAAATTACTGATATATCTGCTACCCCAAACACAGCTTCCTCCCACTCATGAAGCTGCTGACTATTCAGAGAAATGTAGAGTGCAGAGAATTATAGAACTTTATTTCTAGAAGGAGGACTAGAGATAATCTCATCTAACCCCTGGTTTGCCTGATGAAGAAAATGAAACCCACAGAGGTTAAGTGACATTGTAACCTCCACTTGCCCAGTGAAGAAGAGCTGGTGGTTTTTTTTCGGTAGCCATCAAATCCCTGCCCTCACTTGCATCATAATATGACCACGGCTGATGTTGGTGACTGTCATCAGCCATGCATGTGGTATAGGCTTCTAGACAAATACCACTGCGTTAAATGCTGCCTCAGTGCCCATGGCAGGTGCATGATCACGGTGATACCGCAAGTACAGGAAAGGCCAAGGGATGCATCTTAGGCTAAGAGCATGTGGATTATAATAACAAAACTTTAGAAAAAGCCTAAATATCTAACAATAATGAACTGGTTAAGTAAATTCTGGTAATCCATATAACAGAAAGGCCAGGAGAGAAGTGTGCAAATAGTACACTAAGTACTAACAATATAATAAGGATATTATGACCACATTTATGTAAAGAAAAATGTGTGGATGTGGGTATATAGGTGCAACAAAATCTCTGGAAATAAAGTTTATATGCCAAGAAATATTTGTAAGTAAATGAGCCATTAAATATGTTAACAGTGGTTATATTCAGGTATCAATATTATGGGTGATTGGGTGTGTTTTGCTGACTTAAATTTTAAATTTTTATACAAATTATGTGGATTCATTTTTTTTAATTTTAAGAAAATGCTTAAAATGCAAAGAACTAAGAGGAGCTAGATAAATTCAGAGCTCTCATTTTCTTCTATTATAGTTAAAAGAAAGCAGAAAGAATAATATACCTGGAACCTTTAGAAAATGGATGATTGATCTAATGATTGGACTAAAGAGTTTTTTCACATAAAAATACCTGCCTTTGAATCTAAGGTCATTCCAAACTTTAGTTTCTGAATATATTCAGGTTACACAAGTAAAACCTGCCTGAAGGCAGCTTTGGCCGACACACCCAATGTTAAGAAACATCATTTTGTACTAAAGACAACAGTTTACCCTTTGGATCTCATTCTCCCCTTTTCTCAACCTACATGGGCTTTCTGAGGCATATGTCAGTCTCTCTCCCTTCACCTATGTGACAAGATGCCAAAGTCTTAGATTCTACTCAAGAGGAAGACATTGCTGATTGGAAGTACAACTTTTTTGCAAGCAATATAGACTCCCCATATTCACCCTCAGATTGTAGGAAAAATATATAAAGCCAAAAATTCAGAGCATGTGTTAGAAAGAAAACACATCCCATCTTAACAAATACTACCATCAACCAAAATTTGGACAACTGAAAGGTTTCTGCCCTATAGTTAGAGCAGACAAAGTTAGTTCTGCGCTTTCTGGTGTTGAGAACTCTAAAAAGCACTGAGGATACAGACATGAACAAGAAACAGCCTCCAATCTCAAGGAAGTCACATTTCCATGGAGTAATGAAAGGTGCCAATGTTAGCCTTAATTTCAACAGAGCCCCCAGGAGCAACCAGTTCTGCCTGAGAGCACAGGCAAGGTAGGGAAGATCTTGGAGTCAGAACTTAGAAAGTGAATGTGCATTCCTCTGGTGTAAAAAGACTGGAAGGGCATTACAAGTAGAGAGAACCTCGGGCACAAAGGCAAGGAGGCAGAAAAATTCATGCAATAGTAGGTGTGGCAAAGTTGTAACTCAGCAGAAGAATTTGAAAATGATGGTAGAAAACACATTTGATCTGAATGATAAATTAACAGTTAGCTAGATAGTTTATACATGACAGAGTTTCATAGACCTAAACCTCTATATTTAAGTGATTGGTTAGTGTCTCAAACTAGCTCTTTGTTCTGCTATCATGGTAATTGCCTTTAGTCTAAAATGAAATCTTTTTTCTTTGCCAAGAAAGGAGAGATTTCACTTTTGCCTCTCTTACCCTTTGGTTCTTTTCACTTATGTTTTGCAGACACATGGACACACCCTTTAAGCCAGGTTTCAATGAAAAAACGTGGCCAATCCAGTTATAACATTGTCATTGGTGATGTTAACGTGGAGACAGTTGCGTTCTTGCTCAACAGGGTGAGACTTTGCAAAAGGCTTGGGCATGTGCATGGAGCCAATGTGTCTGGCTTCAGCCACCTCCTTTGCCTACATTGCCAAAGAAGCAGAAGCAAAGGAACCATCTCCTCATTGTTCTCTTGCAATAATGGGCCGACTGCCCAAGGGGGGAGGGTGGTGCCTAGGCATTTACGTGACCTGCTATGGAAGGGTGGGGTTACTGTCTCAAAATCCCCGCTCTTAAAAACTGAAGAAAGGAGGCCCTTACAACTAACTAAGAAAAAATAATTGATTTGCAAGCCTGCTGGCTGATGTTAGTAGGGACAAAGTCTGGAACACTTTACTGCTGGCAAGGACAGCTGAAGAAAATGCAGTCTAGGCCATCATAGCAGACGCGAAGAAGGCTGCAGCTCCTCACCCTGCTGCCCAAAATCAAAAGGCTGCCTCGTTTTCCTTTTGACCAGAGACACACAGTCAAGCTCTTTTGAATCTGGCATCACAGATGTTGAGACATATTTTTGCAGAGAAGTTTATGATGACATTTATGAGCTGTGCCTCACAGTGATCTCTCAAGGTGAGTGAAGGCAATCCAACGGATGGGGAAACTGAAGTGTCAGGAGCCCCTTGCAGGCCCCAGCAAGTCAAAGCCCAAGAAAGGGAATGACAAACCAACAGGTTGTTCAAACCAACAGATTTAACTCCTGATGCAGGTGCATTCATTTTTGAGTGGGAAAAGAAAAGTATATGTAGGGAGACACATTGGTTGAAGGTAAGCACTGGGGGAAAAATATAGGAGGCAAATTTAAATCAAACTTGTCTTTACTATGCAGCCAACTCAAAGCATGAAAAAGTGGATTCTAGAAATGTTACAGAGAGTCCTAAGTAGGGAAATATTCTATTTGTCTAATAAGGAAACTGCTTTCATCAAAACTGAGAGGCAAAAGTAATTTCAAAAATAGTAGCCACACAGACTACATTTAATTCCAGCCAAAGAAACAGCAGAAGTTCAAGGTCATATTGCACCATGAAATAGCCAGATGTGTTCCTGTGGCTGCAGGGATGATCTATACATTCCCCAGGTAGGTTTGAATGGTGGCATCTCTGCCAATGGCCTGACATCATGAGGACTTCCGCATAACCCTTTGACTCAGAGAGCCTAGATACTCAATGTACTCTCTTTAAAGTATCATGTCACATTACTGCCTTACAAGATTCTGGGTAGAGATCTATTTTTTCATCACAAAACTTTTAAATTTTTATTAAACTCCTCCAGCAAGATAACTGTTTAAACAAATTACTTGGGAGGTGGTATAAGCAAATCTGAGATAAAAATTAAGATGCATCTCATGTTACTTTTTATTTTATAAGGGCATTTTTAACAGCAATTTTTTTTCCTCTTTAAAATCTTGATTCAATCCCATTTGCCATCAGTGAGGTATAAAAAGGCTACACAGCATAGGAGAGAGACCATTGACAACCTTGTCAAAAAGGAGGTCATATCTCACCATGCTAACTGCAGTTAAGAATAAATTTCAGATACCAGGATTCTGCTTTTCAGAGCTTATCTCATGTTGTTTCTATTGTGAATGTAGCCCACTCAAAGCCATATTCTTCTTCTTTTAGCCTTATTATGTTTGCATCTGTCTGTGGCATTAGAAGCTTGGTTTTAGAACTCAGGCCAACCTGAATTTGGATCCCAAGTTACAAACTAGGAACCTTGAGCTTTCCTCCATTTTTCTGTTTGCTTTCTCAGAGCTTTCCTATATTTATCTATTAAAAATGACATGTATGGATGGAACTGGAGAGCATTATGCTAATTGAAATAAGCCAGTCAGAGAAAGATAAATACCACATGATCTCACTTATTTGTGGATTATAGAGAACAACATAGACTGATGAAAAGGGACAGATCCAAAGACTGAGAAACAGCGATCAGGCTATCAATCCCCAGAAGGAAAGTAGGGGAGGGAGGGGGTAAGGGGAAGAGATCAACCGAAGGACTTGTATACACACATATAAGCCAACCCAATGGACATGGACAACAGGGGGATGGGAGCATGAGGGTGCGGGGAGGGGGGGGAGGTTGGGGGTTAATGGGGGGGATGACACATTTGTAATACCTTAACTAATAAAAAAATGACATGTTTATTATTATGAAAGCAAAATGAAGAGCTGTGTTAAAGCAAATAGTGAATGATGAGTGACACCATGATCCATCCAACTGCCAAAAAAGAAACTTAGACACCATCCTTGACTTCCTCTCTCTCCAATCCAGTTACTCCTGCCTCTCATCCTCACTCCCATTGCTTCATCTCAGGCCATTGGGTTCCCCTCTCATCTCACCCCCTTCCTGCTGCATTCTCTGTGCTGCCACCAGATGTGCTATCTCACCCACAAATGTGATCCTGCTGTTGTCTGCTTTGACTCCTCCAGTATCCCTGCTATACTCAGGATAAAGGCAAGGCAGCTCATTACCTGGCCCCTGTACACCCACCTCTCCAGTCTCACCTCCAACATCCCCTAACCTACCCCTCTAACATCCCGTTATCCCTCCCCTAACTCGCTCTGCTCCAACTATATTGGACTTTTGCAGTAGTTAATATTAGAATTAGAATTATCTAAGATCTAGTTTAAGTGCCACCTCTTCTTGGAAAACTTTCCTCACTCATCCCTTTACTCCACCCAGTCTGTGTTAAGAGCCCCTCCCAAAGTTTCCCAAAACAACTCATGCTCCCCTCCATCCTAGTACATGTTTCTCTGGGTAATGAGGATCTGTGGCCTCCTTCCAGATAAGAATGGTCGTTTTGTAATCCCAACACCTAGCACAGGGCTTGGCATGTGGGATGTGTTTTATGAACATGAATGAAAAAATGAATGCTCAGTATGAAATGCGTAGTAGCCATGCAATGAAGATTACTCTGGGTTTCTTTTCTTCTTTACCAGAATCAAGAAATTTCTGAAATGGTGACTGCTCTGCAGGAACTACTTGAAGTTCTTTCTTCCTTCTATAGATCCCAGGACATAACTGTCTACTTTCCACCCCTCTCCTTTCCATCTCTATATGCGCACACGTGCACACACACACACACACACACACACGCACACGCACACACACACCACATCCCACATCCCACATCCCACATCCCACAGAAGCATCTCTCACATCTCAGAGAGAACCTTTTAACCAATGGACTATCTAGACATTGGACCCGTGGACTCCCCAAGAGCCACTTGGGGAGCTTGTTAAAATACAAATGCCAGTGCCCCACCCTCCCTGAAATTCTGGAGTGGAACCCAGTAATTACAATTTTCAAATGTTCTTCCCAACGTAATCCATAAGATGTACCAGGGTTGAGAACTACTGCCCACAAGTCAAACGTATAGTTTGAGAGCCCAAAAGGCAACACCGCTCAGTCTGTGTCTCCTTCCCCTGGGCCTCTGCAGACACGCTGTCGCTGCCAGGAGAGAAAACAAAAACGTGGGCGTTTTATCCCTCTGCTTATACCTGGTGTTGTTCCAAAACAATTAGGGTGCCCTGGGATGATAGTGTCCTATCAACAAATGGGAAAATATGTAACCTCATCAAGGCCATCCCTATTAGATGGCCAGTCCTTCCTACTGTAAAGACTCTGCTTCCTGTGAGTTTGAATGGGATTCTTCTGCAATACCACATCTCCCTTTCCTGACACTCTTCACAAAGTTGTACAACTTGGGACCACGATGCTCCCAGGGGAACTCAGCAATGCCTCGTGCTGTCAGTCTGTGTTGCTATGACACCACTTACACTGATACAATACTAATCAGTCAAAGGTATTATGAGCAGAGGGGAAAGTACTGGAACTAATAGGGAGTAGAGTGTCCTCTTTTTAAATGATAGCAACACAAAGTAAACGTATTTATTAAAAAAAAAGAAAGAAAGAAAGAAACCAAACCAGTTTGGGTTTTCTCCCATGTATGATCCAGAAATGATCTCTAATTTGCTGCATGAGCACTTAAGAAAGAGTTAAATTTTCAATATTGTTCTATTTCAACATTTTTCTATTTCTCATTTTATTTTCCTTATATTTCACTTTCAGGGTCTTTCCCTAAGGGGGTGAAGGGAAAGTGCAGTTTTGTTTCAATTGTATTACTTTGGGAAATCCCAAACAATTTCTCCTACTGCCTTTTTTATTTTCTCCAGAGGAAACAAAAATGCCAAAGTCCTAGAAAGAGGGCTGCCTTCCATACCCTTTTGGGAAATCTGGAAAAGGAAAAGTTGAGAAGTCCCAGAGAAATGGGCTCCTTACTTTTTTTTCCTTCCTTTTGGTGCTACCAACTTCATTCTGCAAATGTGATTTCTGGAATTCAGTGGGCAGGTCTCCACCACGCCAACCTGGACCCACAACTGAGACACTCATCGGGACTAGCATGATCCTGGATCCTGTCTCTGACTCCTTCCCTAAGTCCCCAAGGTCACGAGGGTTTGGGATTATTTTTCTTGTAGAGCAACCAGGAATACGAGCCAGACCCCTCACTGAAGGAGCTCATTTCCGCCACTGCCCGGGCTACATGATGAGGAACCTAGAAAGACTTTCTTTGACTTGGAGATCCTCAATTTTAAGTGTATCTCGAACTCTTTTATTTTCTCCTTGTTCTGACAGTGGCCACCAGCAATAAGCATGACTGAATGGGAATTTCCTCAAAGCACACCCGTCTTAGTATAGGAAAGCCCCAGCAACAGAAATAACATACCAGTTCTTGGGCCTCCCCCGCCTTAGTTAGGTGGCTGGAGAACTGTTTCTTCTACATTCCTCCACTTCTAGCAGTCTTCCTGACCCCACACTGTGGTCCCAGGGGAAAATCATTGTGTAATTGCACATATCCCCAGCAGTCCTCCTTATGACTCAGCTACCAGAAGACATGCATGAAATTCTTGGAGCAACTTCTCTGCTAGTCCTCTGAGGCTGTTTTTCCTTGACATGCCCATAGTTTCCAAACCGAAGTGGGTGTGGAGGGAAATATCCTCCCCCCACAGCCATCACACCCAGCTATTAGGCCACAGAACAGTGCTGCTTTGAGACTTCGCTTTTTATTAGCCCCACTATTTTAACAGCCCCATCTCCTAGGACTCTGGCCCTGGTCCAGAGAGGGAAGAATCAGAGGCAATGAGGGTGCCAACTTCCGTTGAACCCCTTGTTTTAGCAGTTTCTCTCAGGATGAGTTACTTCCTCATTTAACAATTTAGAGCAGGCCTTGAGGGTGAATCCCTCGTCCCCAGAGATTTAAAGCCAGGAAGCTGAGGAACAGCTGGGTATTTCAGCCATTTCCCCTCTCCATGAGACTTTTTTTGGGAGTAGGGAGTCCTTAGGAATACTACTCGTGGGAAGTTATGTATAAATTTGTGGCAGGCATGTTGTTTAGGTCCTCATCCTGAGATTTCTTTCACTCCATTCCCTACCTCACCATGTTTACAACAAAAATAGTAGTTCATTCATTCATTCACCCGTTCAACAAATTTCATTGAGTACCTCATATGTGCCAGGCACTGTTCTGGGTGTTTGAGCTATGTCAGTGAGCAAAATAGGTTAAAAATCTTTGCCCTCATAGACCTTTATCTAGTGAGACAAACAATAACCAAACAAAATGCAAAAATTATGTAATAGATTAGAAGATGTGCTATAGAAGACATAGAACTGAGTAAGGGGATCAGAAGTGAGGGCGTAGGTTACAGTTGGGGAGCTGGGTGCAATTTAAATAGAATGCTCAAGGTATGACTTAATGATTTAGTGAAAGGGAAAGATTTTTAGCAAGACTAAAACCAGTTGAGTGACTTAGCACTTTAGCATCTTAGAGATGAATTCCAGGCAAAAAGAATAGCCAATGAAAAAATACTCAAGGAGGCATGTTCTAGAAATGGCAATAAGAAGAATGCAGATGGAACAGAGTGAGAAAAGAAATGGCCCCTTGGAGGCCATTGCCAGGCCTAGGATGTTTGTTGACCATTCTCATTCACTTCATATTCTCAACATTGTAAAGTAAGTTCCACGGTAGAAATAATAGACTCACAAGTAATTCAAAACTCTTTTTTAGCCAAGAGTGTCACTATCTGTTTCAATGGAAATTGTATCAAAAAGAGGGGACATCTGTAATACTCTCAACAATAAAGATTTTAAAAAGAAAAGGAAATTGTATCAGAACAACAATATTATTTTATTTTTACCCCTTTTCTTTTCTACCCTTCCTTCCAGGGCCTGAATAATCCACCCGTAGAATGTCCACTCACATTGCTGACATTTCATTATAATTCTAGAGAATTGGCTTCAATCCTGAGGTCACACAGAGATGAAATTTCAAGGGGGTAAGTTTTATCATTTCAAAAATCAAGTTTTACATGTGTAGCTATAGAAAAATAATGCCTCCAGGGAAACAGGAGGTCCAAACTAGGAGCAGCCATTAACAACACTTGACAACTTGGAAAAACCAAGGACATACAATGCCAGAGCCCACAGCCAATCCTTTGCAAGTCCTGTCAGTATTTCTCTCAAATATATCCCCAGTCAAACACTCACCCCACCTCAATACTACCACTCAAGCCTTCAATTCTCACCTCGACTACCACAGCTCCTACCTGGGATCTTACTGTGCTGACCTCCCTCCCTCCTGGAGAGGAGGGGCTAGCTGAGCATGGCGCTGGAGAAGATAGGCAGGGCCAGATGATTTGGGGTGGCCCTGAAAAGCCACAGGAGGCATTTGGATTTTTTTCTGAGTGAGATAGGAAACCACTGTAGAGTTGTGATCTGGAAAATAAAATTATCTGATTTAAGTTTTGCTTTTTAAGTGCTCTAGTTGCTGCTTAGAGAGTTTCCGTCTTTTAGTTGTATTTTTGAAGTGGTTGTTTGCGGCAGCAGTCTCCGGTGTTTACCTATGCCGCCATCTTGGTCTCTCTCAAGTTTTGCTTTTTAAGTGCTCTAGTTGCTGCTTAGAGAGTTGACTATAGTAAGATTTGGGGTAGGGAAACCAGCCAAGAATCAGCTATGGCAGAAGTGAACAAAGACCTTGAGCCTCTCTTGCTTTTCCTTAAAAACTCCAAGCTCCTCCCTGCCTCAAAATCTTGGCTCTTCCTGTACTCTTGGTCTTAAATACTGGCCTTCTTCTCTCCTTTTATTCCTGTCTTCACTTAAATGTCACCTGCACAGAGGCTTTTTGCCTGACCACTCTGTGCAAGACAACCCCCATCTCTACCATTCCTTCTCTATCCTCTCACTTTTCCCCTCCCAATATTTATTATTACCTGCTATTTCTCATGGTGTGTATCTTCTACACAAGTTTACATTCTATAGGAGCAGGAACCTTGTCTGTCCTTTTCGCTGCTGTAGCTTTAGCACCTGGAACTATGCCTGGCACAGAATAAACATAAGAGGAACTCAACAAACATTTGTTGTATGTGGATGGATGAATAAGTTTCTTTGTTCATAGCATGGTCTGAAACAAATTAGATGGGAGCAAGTTCTTTAGAAAACACTTATGTTTCCAGAAAAAGGAGATAAAGTATAAAAAAGCACCAAAGATTCCTGGTATATAATAATCATTCCATTTTATTGAGGAGTCACTATATCGTAGGCCAGTGATGGCGAACCTAGGACACGCGTGTCAGAGGTGACACGCGAACTCATTTTTTTGGTTGATTTTTCTTTGTTAAATGGCATTTAAATATATAAAATAAATATCAAAAATATAAGTCTTTGTTTTACTATGGTTGCAAATATCAAAAAATTTCTATATGTGACACGGCACCAGAGTTAAGTTAGGGTTTTTCAAAATGCTGACACGCTGAGCTCAAAAGGTTCGCCATCACTGTCCTAGGCAGCAGTATGAGTTCTACTTAGTCAGTCTGATTTAATCCTTCAGCAGCCCTGAGTAGATACTGTCCTGATTTTACAGACGAGGAAACTGAAACTTGGATACCTACCACTATGGACTCTTTGGAACGCTTGTAAGCTCATTGCCTTTCAATTCTGAGAAGCCCTTGAAAAGGTGGCTTTAGCCTTGAAAAAGAAAAGTTGCTGATAGGCTTGTTTAGAAGCTGGGAAGTTGTTATAGTTTTAAAGCCTAAATTGGACCTGGTATCAGCTGATCCGATGACCTTCCCTTTTTCTATCTCAGGTAATCCGGTAATCTCCCCGTAATGAGCAAAGCTTGTACACTCCATTAATACTGGGTGCAGTTAGACAACGCTGCCTCCAGCCTCAGGTGCCCAACAGGAAGCCATAATTGACAATACAGATCTGAGCGGGGCAGTGTGGTCACAGGCAGTCACCTTTCCATCTCTTTTCACGGGGCTGCACTGATTTACTGCTCACCTCCTCTTGGCCAATGGCTAATACCCCAGATTGGACATTTTTAGGTTCAATTCTGTTCCTAACCCAGATGATTGCTGAGGTGAGTCATAAATACCTCACCGAATCTCACCAGAAAAGTAAGACAGAATGCTCTCTCTATTCTTCACTCCCAGAATGGGCTAATATTCTCCCAAATAGGTGAAGTTCCTCATAAAAAGAATGTGTATTTCATCAAAGTAATATTGTGAGCTTCAAATTCAGATTTTAAAAGGCACTGGTAGAAGTAAATATTTGCCAATTTACTGCATCCTTAACAATGTAGTCATAATATGATCAATTTAATTTTCATCAAAAAATATATTATGTTTCTAAGTATAGAGACAAGAAAGATCCCCTTCTAAAATATTGACTATGTATAATTGAGTTATGCTTTAAAATGTCCATAATTAGAATTTGATGTTTATTTTTACCTCTTTGAACACCACAGAGAAAGTTTATAGTTGTGTCTAGTATCCTAATAACATTAGCATGTCCCCCCCTTGTATGAATTTGAGAGAGCCGGTGACTCACCTCTTCCCATCCTTAGGCCATATTTTCTATCCTGAAGGGGTTACCTTTTGTAAAAAACTGGCATGCCTTTTTTCCTTCTGCTCTTTCATTAGGAAAACAGCAATGGATTCTTTCTGCAAAACTCATTGATTTGTAAAAAGGGAGTCCAACAAGCAATTTGCTCAAGAGCAGAGAATGTGGTCTTTGCAGAAAAATGTCTCAAGATCACCTTTTAGGGTAAGTTAGGAGGACATGGGTCTAATTCTGCACATCTAATGGGTAAGGCTTTCTTTTACTTCAGGGCCTGAGGCTGTTTGCAAATAAGCACAGACCAAGGTGGTATCCTGCCCAAGATAGTACTGTGAGAGGAACTATGGTCTTTTGGTTAATGACATATTTGAAATAATACACCACCCTTGATTTAGGGACAGAATTTCCGCTGATGCAATACCGAGTTGGGTGGGCCAGTACTGAGTACCATGATGAAAGCCCTTCACAATGGCTTCCAAAGAATGGGGGCCAGAAACACTAAAACAAAGTCATATTTTCACAGAGCTTCAAGAGAAAGGACTCCCAGCATTGAGCCCCTATGAAAAAGGCTGCCCTGGCTTCATGGTCCTAAGCACAGCCCTGGGAACCATTAGAGAGTGGCTCTGGCAGATCTCAGCTGACACATGAGTGAATGGTAGGAGGCAAGGGAAGGAAGCTGGGGCCCACCCCAAGTCAGACTTCAGAGATGCACGGCCTGACACACACGTGCATGCACACACACACACACACACACACACACACACACACACACACACACACACACACACACACACACACACACACACACACACACACACACACGTACACACTATCTTTAGGAAAGCTCATTTCACATTTTTATGATAAGCAAATAATGTAGCAATAAATTGTCTCCTCATAGAGATGGGAAAGATGAAAGCTTTTTAAAAGGAACAAAAGAGTAGAGACTTATACTCCCACATCTGCACGTGCTCTGTGAATGATCAGGTGATAGACACAATCAACTATCAGCTTTTGATTTCACTGTATTTGCTGTGCTTCAAGGAGTCCTGAGAATGTTATTTAGTGGACTTCTGCGGGGAAGGTATAGCAGCAGTAAGGGGCAAAGGTGGAAGGATGAACTATGATCTAAGCTAGTCAGTTTCTTCCTTAACATCACCCCTCTCCCCGTGCCGAGCATCTGTAATTCTGGGTCATCTCCCACAACTCAGATCAGGCGCGTCATCCCAAGCTTCGTCACCCTCACCCTTCACCTGGCGGTTCCCTATCTAGTAATGCTCCTCCTCTGGATGTCGTTCTGGCTCAGTCTTTCCTATCACCCAATAGGAACTAAAATGTCACCTCCTAAGAGAGACTCTGCCTGACCAAGTATTACCTCTCTGTTTTATTCTGTAAATATCCTGTTTATTTCCCTCATTGTCCTTTTTCTAACCTGTAATTCTTTCGTAGGTGTTTAAATGCCTCTCTCCCTTTTTTTGAACGTAAGCTCTCTTAGGCTAGGGACCATATCCTCTTAATCACCATCCTCCACTCAGCTCGTGACTGCATGTGGAAAGCATTCAATAGCTATTTGTGGAATGAATGAAAATGTTTGGCTGAAGTCCCACCTTTTCTATTTCAGTTCACAATCTTTCCTTTTTCTGATTTGATAAAGTTCTTGAAATGATTCTGCATTCTGGTTGTGTAGCACTTTATTATATGGTCTTGATGGCCCATGTCATCTTTCTTCATTTACATGCTACTTGGATTAGGGACCTTGTTTGCTACTCTTCTTTTTTCTCAAGCCTATGACATTGATCTGGATTCACTATCTTGAAGTGAATGTATCAGAAATGTTATCTTCGTGGAATACAGGCCTTTTGCCCGGGAGTGGTCCTTTCCCCATAAGCTCTCTATAGAACTTTAGACCCAATGCCCAGATACTGCTCTAAGAAAACGCCATGAATCCCAGGCCTTAGTTGCTGAGTGTCAGGAACAAGCTGTCACCTTCAGGAAAGCAGGTTTGCTTATGGAAGTCTTGAACTTCATTATAAACATTGCTCATTTCAGGCAGACTGTGAAAAATCTAAACAGCTCTAAATTAAGAGCTGATTGTAAGTTATTGCAGATTTCCTCCTATTCCTTCCAGATTATTTGTTTAAAAGGATCTGGTAAATACCAGATCTTTATTATGATGACTAATGTCCTGCCAACAGAAGAAGGGAGAAAAAAAAACTTTCGAAATAATTCTGCATGGAAATGCAGGTGGCTCTGCCCAGCAGTGCAGATTTCCCCCCAGGCAGCCTGTCACTTCTAAGCTTTGGAAAGAGCTCTTTTAAGATTGGGACTTGCTTTCAAAATTGCTTTGACTTAGAAGCCAAAGCCTGTCGTCTTGCTAACATTTGCTCCGTGTTGTCAATCTTTGGTGGTCAGCAAAATGACCCCCAAATGCCAGAATCCAAATGAATAATTCAGGCATTGAACTTTAGAGTAGATGCTTGATTCTTCAAGATAGCGAGTCCTACCACCTGTCAGATGCTTGGAATGGGATGAGGCAAAGGAAGACAGCAATGTATAAAATGAAGGGGGGAGGGAGGCATTTAGCTGAGCATCAATTCCATATTTCCAATTCAGCCAAAATGGGAACTCACAGGCCTGGCTCCATTTTTACTGGAGGAAAACGGGTGCTAGGAAAGAAAAGAAGCATTAGCTTTTCATCAGAGCCTTAATCATACAAGATGTCCTAAAACCTCAACTCTAGTGAGTCAATAATTTCAAGATTATATTTGTGATGTGCTCTCTTTTTTTAAAATGATTTTTTTTTTATTTAGAGAGAAAGAGAGAGGGAGAGATAGATAGAAACATCAATGATGAGAGAGAATCATTGATCAGCTGCCTCCTGCACTCCCCCTACTGAGGATTGAGCCTGCAACCCAGGCATGTGCCCTGACAGGGAATCAAACCCGTGACCTCTTGGTGCATCCATTGAGCTACACCAGCCAGGTGTGTGATGTGCTCTCTTAATAGCTACACACGCACACATACCACCACCACCACCACCACCTCCTCCTCCTCCCGCTCCTCCTCCTCCACCACATCTCCAGGGATCAAATTAATATCTCACTCTACGGATAACTCCAATCAATTCCTAAACTACTTTTGCTCTGGAGAGTCTCTCAAGGAATCTCTTCATTTTGAAAACATTTACCAGGTCTCGTTCCCATACAAGACAAACCTGTGTACTGTGTGGGTATGTAATAAAAATGAAGTAATGAAAAAAGTAACCATTATACTATTTTAGCACTGCTATGAACTGAATTGTATCCCCCTCAAAATTCATATGTTGAAGCCATAACTGCCAATGTAATGGTGTTTGGCGATAGGGCCTATCAGGAGGTTATTAAGGTTAAGTAAGTCCATAACAACAGGGCCTTAATCCACTGAGACTGATGTCATTTTAAGTAAAGACACCAGAGAACTCTCTCTCCACACATGCACAGAGGAAAGGCCATGTGAGCACTCAGCAAGGAGGCTGTGTGCAACCAGGAAGGCGGCTTCCCCAGAAACCAACCCTGACAGCATCTTGACCTTGGACTTCTAGCCTCCAGAACTGTGAGAAAATAAACTTCTGTTGTTTAAATTGCCCTGTTGGTGCTATTCTGCAGACTAAGACAAGCACTTACTCTTGCTTGGTGATCACCAAGTGCTTCATATGCCTTATCTCATTTAATCTTCACAATAACCCTGTAAGTCAGGCACTATTATTATCCCCATTTTAAACATGAGGAAACTGAGGCCTAGGAAGGTTATGTAACTTGCCCAAAGTCACACACAGTGTCATATCTCTCTGACTCCAGATGAATATTAGAATAAGTAAATGAAAATAAATATCTTTAAGATATGTCACGGCTTAATTTTTTTCATTGTTTGTATACATTATTATTATTTCTCCCATTCATATCCCTGGATTTTTGTTAGAAGTACCAAATTGAATTTAACTTGTGTTAATAATCTAAATTAACTAATGTAATGAGCTCATAATGCTCATCTCTAACGAATACCCACCAAGGAATAGTTACATTACTATTTTTTCACACTGTCTTACCTTTAAGGGATGGTGTGGTCTTTATTGAGTATAAAGTAGTGGGTGGATTTAAATCTTCTTATTAAGCAGTGCTGTCAAGTACTACAGTTATAGCTGCAAATCTTGACTCATCTGGTGGGAAATGTGCTCCCAATTCTAAGAAGCCTGTTCCTTCCTTAGTGCATATAATTTAATGGGAGGAACAAGACAGTCAAGAAAAATGTCTTGAAATAAATGTTTTATTTAGTGTACCATTTATTTGCCAAGAGTACTAATGAAATATGTAGAGGACCTATGGAAAATAGGACTTTAAGAACATAATCCGCCGAACCGGTTTGGCTCAGTGGATAGAGCGTCGGCCTGCAGACTGAAGGGTCCCAGGTTTGATTCCGGTCAAGGGCATGTACCTTGGTTGCGGGCACATCCCCAGTGGGGGGCGTGCAGGAGGCAGCTGATCGATCTCTCTCATCGATGTTTCTAACTCTCTATCCCTCTCCCTTCTTCTCTGTAAAAAAAAATCAATAAAATATATATATTTTTAAAAAAGAATATAATCCATTTACAGGGCACCAAAATTGCAATAAACCTGAATTTGGAGTTAGGAAAATGTTGCTCTATTTATACTGTTGCCACTCACTACGAGTGTAGCCTAGACAAGTTATTTAACCCCTCTCTACCTCAGTTCCACTGTGTATAAAATGCAAATAATATATCAGCCTCCAAAAGTGAGTATGAGAATTAAATGGAATGATGCTATAGGAAGCTCAGCGTTTGCCTAGCAGTACATGTTCAACAAATGTTAGCCATAGTTATTGACATCTGAAACAATTTATTTATCTAGCCATTCAGCATCCTGGCAAAACTCTTTTTGGCTCAGGGGCATAATCAAAACAGACCCTGTAAGCACATACCATTGAGCCCTCAGAAGATATACTGAGTGGGGAGGGAAGGAAAAAGAGCTAGTTGTAGGGGAAAAAATCATTTTTCAAAATGGAGAACTATTCTTTTCTAGCTCCCAAGAGACTTGCCAACAATAAACAGCAAAAAGTAGGAGATGATTACACTTTACATAAGAGACAGCTATTTATAAAAGAGTTTAAATGATGCAAAACAAACACCATCAGGTCCACCAGCGCAGCACAGACAGGGATGTGAGCCAGTCTAGAGTTGATGAGGATGCCTTCGGAATACCACAGAAAGTCATTAGAGTAAGTTTAAGCCCCAGTCACATAGACCCAGGCATTATTAACACCAACTAAAGGCCTGAGAAACCCCAGGCTTAAATCACAGAAATTGGTCAAGTAGCAAACATATGCAAAACCATGACCCTCAGTGTGGCTGCTGGTGGTCATCAGACCCCAGGTTGCCCTGACATCAAAACATCACCTTGGTGCCCACCCAGATGGTTCAGTGATTTGAGTGTTGACCTACAAACCAGGAGGTCATGGCTTGATTTCTGGTAGGGCACACATGCCCGGGTTGCAGGCTCAACCCAGCAGGGGACATGCAGGAGGCAGCTGATCAATGATTTTTTCTCATCATTGATGTTTCTATCTCTCTCTCCCTCTCCTTTCCTCTCTGAAATGAATAAAAATATGTGGGCGGGGGGGGGGGGTTAAGTTTAAAAAAAATCACCTTGGTGACTCCAATCGGAGAAGACAAAGAAAAGCCTACCTATGGCAGGTTATGTGGCAATGACAGTTAACTGTTCTCCAAAGTGTGTGTTTCCCCTTTGTGATGCAGGGTTGTGGCAAAATAGGTTGCATAGCCAGGAATATCATTTCTAAGACCCCATTGCATCTTGGCAATGCCGTATGCCCAAATTCTAGCTAATGGGGTGTGAGTAGAAGTGATGTGTACCACTTCCAGGGCCCACTCATAAAGTCTTCCACACTTGCCTCACGGTGCTGTTTTCCTCCAGCCTCGTGACAAAACTACCACAGTAGCCTTGAAAGCTAAATGCTGAAGATCGCAGACATCCATCAACCTGGTCCCTGAATGACGAGACACCTCCTCCTCCCCACTCTCCATTTGCCTTAAACAACTCAGGACATTTTATGGGCAAGAAATAAGCTTCTATTGTTTGTGAGTCCTTATACATTTTAGCAACTGCTTGTTATAACAACTAACATTCTAAGTAGTACAAATTATAAATATTTGATGCATGTATGTCGTTAGAGAGATACCCTAGGATTTAAATGTTTTTTTCTGTTGTTCTCTTTTTCTATTCTAATATGTACTGGGGGGACATTTCAGGGATGGTTATTGAATATATCGAATTAATATCTGGCCTGATTGATCTATGACATGTAAGTTAATTTCTCTTTGCCTTCAATTCCTAAAATCTATCATTAGCATCAGAATATTAACATGTAGTGCGGATGAATAAAATGATACCTGGCATTTCACTCTGAGCTCCTTGGGTAAAAAGTATAGTAAATTAAGTACAAAATAGGCACAATCAGGTTTACCTATTAAACACAAATCCAGTAGAAGTTGGGTTACATAAAACTTGAAGTTATCTAGAACCCAAGAATCCCAAGCCACTCCAATAATGTACACAAGTGAGTGTGAGTAGCATTATCTTGTATATTAAACTAGTAAAATTAGCTTTACTCCTCTTTTTTAATCCTCACCCAAGGATGTTTTTATTAATTTATTTTTTTAGAGAGAGAGAGAGAGACGAAGGGAGAGAAAAAGAGAGAGAGGGAGGGAGGGAGGGAGAGAGAGAGAGAGAGAGAGAGAGAAGAGAGAGAGAGAGAGAGAGAGAGAGAGATGTGAGAATATTGATTGGTTGCCTCCTGTATGCACCTGAACCAGGGATTAATCCCTCAACCTTTTGGTGTATGGGACGATGCTCCAACCAACTGAGCCATCCAGCCAGGTGGCTTTACTCCTCTTTAGGAGATGCCTTAATAAGTAAGAAGAGTCAGTAACTAACTATGTAATAATTACCTCTTTCATAGAAATATGAACCTCTAAGTTTGGTGTAACTAGACATGTGTTAGGTGGTGGCACTTAACAGTACTTCTGTGGTGTTAGTCTGAGATGGACAGAAAATTCAATCCCCTGAAATATTTGAAAGACTCACCTAAAAGGAGGTACCACTACGGGGTCTTTAGACTTAAAAACCTAGAAGTAGATTTTCAAACATATTTTCACTAATTTAATTTTATATTAATTTCTGTTAAAGGTGACTTTAAATTATATTTGATCCAGGTTCCATAAAGGAAGATTAACACATGACAACTTCAAGTTAGGCTGAAGTTAGCCAAAATTGGAAGATGAGTTGTTTTTCATCTGAGGATATGAACTTAGGGAAATCCCCAAACCTAGAACTTTGGCTCATTTTAGCACTACATCATTCAAGATGTATCCCTTCATGCCTGGTTTCTTTATACCGCAATGATTCATTCATCACAAAATACTTATTGTGCACCTGAGCTGGAAGATGAGGATTCAAAAATGGCTAACATACAGCCCTTGTTCTCATAGAGCCACAACCTAACAGAGAAAACAGTCACATAAACATATGGCCATAGGCATAGCAAAATATCTAATAGAGCTGTGCACAGTGTCTAAATACATCCCAAGTTCCATCACTGTGTCATAGGAGCTAAGGAGAAATGTTCTACATTTTGCCATCTGTGCTGTAAATTTAGCCTGAGGCTCTAAGATTGATGTGTTTACTTTAATTTCCCATTGTTCTATTTCAACTTGGCCAGCCAACATAACTATGAACCTTTCTTATAATTTGGAAATTTTAGATGCACAAATTAAGAGACACCCATCTTGAATTGGCCAAATTCTCATAAATAAAAAGTCTTAATTACACTATTTCTGACTCATCCATTTTCCACAGTGTTAAATGCCCAATGTCTCCTGCTTTTTTTCTTTTACATATTCATACTTGGGCCAGAAAATGTTAGTGGGAGCATAAAGGCATTGAAGTAAGTGATAGCCATCTGGCCAGGCAAACTTCCAAAAAAAATTCTTATAGAAGATAAGGCCTTCTCTGGATGACACCTGTGCCCCAAGGAAATTGGCATATTATTATGAGCAAGGAAAAAAATGTCGTTCTACCACATGGGAGTAATTGTTAGCAGGCAAGAGATCATGTAATACACAGTAATTGTGGATTTCAAGGGCAAGATTCCAGACCATGATATAAGCCCAGTTGTCTCTCCAAGGTTAATGGGGTAATGTCCTTGCTTATTCAAGCTCAAACCTAAATTAACTTCGTAAACTCTGAGTATAAGTCTGTCTTTTGTCTATGGGAGTCAGAATTTAATGTTCTGAAGGGGACTGGAGGAGTTTATGTTTAATGGACTGTTTGTCCCTCTTTTCAGCAGACTACAAACATATCCTGTTTTCCAAGACACCCTCTGAAGAGACACCCAGAAAGGTGAGAGTCCCTGCTGACAGCCTTTTTCACTTTGTTTAGAGAAAGTTGTCAGGCATTGTGTTATGGGAATACCTGGCCTGCCTGCAGTTCTGCTTCACCAGGGCTACTGCAGCATAAGGTTTAAATCACCAGGTTCCCTAAGGCCAGGAAGTGCCCCACAGCATTTTCCACTGAGACTCTCTATAAGCCACCAAAATGGCTGACTGTTTCTAAAGAAAGGCCATTCAAATGTGTTTGGTCTTGTGGGGTGGGGATGACCCGAGGAATTGATTGACTACCTTTTTACTTTTCCAACTAACTGTTTTGCCTGCCTGAAGGAGAGAGGGTCAGGTGATCTGTCCCTAGTTGAATGCTATTGCTATCAGAGTGAAGGAGGCTCCTTTCCACAGCTGCAGTGCCATATTCAACATCTGGTTGCTTGGGAGCAAAGTGATTCTTGTCTGGGAGTAGCAATGTTCAGCTATGACTTTGTAGAATATCCCTTGCTCTGTGAAGATACTGGCCGAGACAACAGTGGATCAGTCCTTGACAGAAGCATTCCAGAGTAGCACGTGCACCCGCAGATTGCCCACGGCCCTGGGATTTGGAAATGGCCCATGTTCACCTTCTCAGGTAACTGCCTTTTTGTTTGCAGGTAAAAACTTCTTGTTTACTGTAGTTCAAAAGTGCTAAGTTAGCATCCCAAAGTTGTGAAGTATTTGCCTATTTTACACTCACCAAAAATAATTCTCTTATGGCATATGTTGTCACTAAAGAAAGGTGAACCAAAACTTAGAGAACTGGGGGAGCCAGGAGAACAGGCCTAGTGCTGGGCTTAGTGCCTCCAACACTAAGGCTGCCATTAGTGCCAGATCTACCATCCACAGTCATGGCATTCTCAGATTTTAATATTCTAAAGGACTGCATTAAAGTAGTTGCTTGTGCCAGATTCTCACCCCAAGAAGGCTCAGAAGATAGTCAGGGACACAGACATGTACACAACTGATTTTATCACTGTATGATAAAGGTCAAGAATGCAACCTGGGAATTTGTTTGGTGACCTTTCTATTCTGGCTGCACATCCTTGAGACTCTGTCTAAACAATCTAAACTCAGGATCAATAATTGGTCAATGTATTATAAAGGATTGTGATGATAGCTGCACAACTTTATAACCTTACTTTTAAAATTTAATTGTACCCTTACAATGGGAGAATTTTTTGGTATATAAAATATTCTTCAATAGACATTAACAAATGTGTTTACAATAGATGGTAAATTTTGTTAAATAATAAATAAATAGCCAATCTGGTATTTTCAGATTTTTTTAAACATTTTTATTGATTTCAGAGAGGAGGAGGAGGAGGAGGAGAGAGAGCATTGATCAGCTGCCTCCTGTACACCCCCTATTGGGGATCGAGCCCACAACCCGGGCATGTGCCCTTGACCGGAATCGAACCTGGGACCCTTCAGTCCACAAGCCAATGCTCTATCCATTGAGCCAAACTAGCTAGGGCAGATATTTTGACAATTTGTTTGAATTAACTTCATGCCCAGTTCAATCATGAAGAAATATGCCATTAATGTGTCTCCTAAATGCCCCAATTTGTCATAAGAAATGATTTCTCAAAATCTGTCCTGGATTTTGTACAAGTAACCATTTTTAAATCAAGATGAAGGTTTGTTTGCTCATATCTACAACTAAATACAAAATGCTTTTTAAAATAAGAATATGCTTTGGCTCTAGACAGCATAAATAAGGGCAAGTATTTCAGTCATTGGAAAGAATAAGAATAACTTCACAAATAGTAACAGAAAGAAGGCTGTACGTATCCCTTTAAGTATAATTGTCAAATCTTCTAACAGAATTATACACCTAAATTTTTCTCAGAAGATAGTACTTGATTTTTAAAAAAATATTTTTATTGATTTCAGAGAGGAAGGGAGAGGGGAAAGAGAGATAGAAACATCAGTGAGGAGAGTGCATTATTGATGGCTGCCTCCTGCACACCGCCTACTGGGGGTTGAGCCTGCAATCCTGGGCATGTGCCCTTTACTGGAATCGAACCCAGGACCCTTCAGTCCACAGGCCTACGCTCTATCCACTGAGCCAAACCAGGTAGGGCAGTACTTTATTTTTTTAAAAAAGAATTAAAGTGTCCTTAAGCTATAGGACCTATTTCCATATTCCTAGATGTCTTAAATAGAGGGGGGAAAGTGTTCATCCATTTTAGCAAAACTACTAAACTTTTTGCTGAAAGAGAAAGAGCCTTCTTTCTTTAATGTAACTTCTATTTTCACTGGTTTTAAATAATGACCATAAAATTTTAAACAGTGGGAGACCTTACAAAGCCAATTATCCTTTATTCAAGCTCTATGATCCTTGCCAGTGTATCTAAAACTAGATCAGACCCAAAAGTAACTTCCCATAGAAAACTGTGCTTTTCTTGTGGTCTAGGAAATCAATCAACTCTTAAACACTATTTCATCTGTAATGTAAGGAAACTACTCTAGGGAATTCATGGGAGGCAAATGATGAATATCTAGAACCCTCCATTTGCTTCTAATTACTCTTTTTATTATAAGAAAAGTTTGAAAGTAATGCTTTCAAAGACTTGAGTTTATTCCTACTATTTGCTATTGTTCACTCATATAGTGAATTAACTTTATGCAAAATGGCCTCACGGTTATTCTAAGGAGGGGAGATAACTGCTAATTTCCAGTTATTATTTGATCCTCACAATACTCCTTTAGGGCTGGTTATATCACTATACCTTTTCAATAAATGGAAAAACTGAGCTAAACAACGTTAAATACGTTAGCCAAGTTTATTAAGCCAATAAGCGGCAGAGACAAAATCCAAACCAGGACTGATTCTAGAATCAGAGTTAACCCTTCTTAATAGAACAAGAAAAGCTGAAAACCAATGAGTCTCCCATGAGCCTCTGTCCTGGGGAAAACTTTCCAAAGGACACAATCAGAGTTTGCATTGACTCCGGAGAACTGAGTTACTCTTAAGCCTACAGGTAAAGGTTGTGCCAGAAGATATTGGTTCACAAAACAACTTTCTCCAAGGACTGACTTGAAGGGGGAGTCTCCAGGGAGAGGGGGTGGACTGTTTGTGGATTTCAGCCCTAAAGGGAGCAGCCCATCCAAGACAGAACCTGGTTAGGACTAACAACATTTGTGACCTGTCACTTACTATGGAAAATTATAATTGAATACAGCTTTCAACTGCTTCAGCTGGGTTATTTTAATAGGAACATTGTTCTAGCCCTCACTGATAAATCCAAATGCAAAGAGTGCCTCATTCTGTTTGGAAGGACCAAGCTGAACAGTACGTTTTGACTGGAAACTCCCTAAACATTTTCTAGGAGCTCTTTCTTCTTGCTGGCAGAAGAAAACAAATCTACTTACCCCCCAAAGAAAAATAAGATTTCCTGAGAAATCTGAAATTATAACATGCTCTTTTAGGCATTGCCACATAATTTACACTTCTGGCAAAGATTCTCCCAGCAGCCACTTGGGATACGTTTTCATTCAGCAACATTGGCGCTCTTATGTAATTTTGATAAAGGTCTTATTCACTAGGATAACCATGGTAACCCACTATCCTTTGGTTGTCCCAACTGGACTATTTGTTGAGTGGCTTGAATTGCTGAGTGACTGGATAACCATGTTACCCATGAAGCATGTGAGGTGGAGGTGAAACTCAGATGATTACATGTAAGACCTCACTAAGCCCTGGCAAGGCGGGAGTTGCGTGGCTCTCCCTACATTGGCCAGGTCCTCCAAAGCTTTCTGTTTCTCCATGTTGAAACTGGCCAATCTTGTCAGCCCAGTGACAATGAAAAAAAAAATGAAACTCTGTTAATAGGATTATACGATTTGGGGAGTAGAATGTTGTTACAGATGATTTATTTTGAAAGCTGATTTCGTTTTAGTGAAAACAAGCTCAACCCTTTACACCAGAGGCTGGGGTGCCAAACACAATCATTTTTAGTTTGAAAGATGTGATTGCTTTTTAATGTGGAAATTTCACAAGGTTACAAAGAGTAGGAAAATTAAACTCCTTTCATATAACAAAGTCACTTTGGGATATGGGTTACAATGCCCTGACAATGTCCAGATACCCTGACCACACTACAAGGCAGAAAGGTGGATCAGTTTGATTTACACCATTTCTCAATTGTTTTCTCTTATGCCTTTGAAATAGCCTAATAGTTTTTTTATGAAAATAAATAGAGTAGTAAGATACTCTAAATACTGTAATTATGCAGGTTCAGGCAAGGACCAGAGAGATAGAGGAAACAAATACAGGTAAAGAAACTTGGTCTGTAGGGGTGTGTGTGTGTGTGTGTGTGTGTGTGTGTGTTGAATTCTTCTTCACCAAAATTATCTTATTTGCTTACTCCAGTTTGATTAAACCAATAGCCTGTCATTCAGCCTGTTCCAATTTAAACTGATGCTTTGCTTTCACCAGTTTCTATACCACCTCCTTTTTTTCCCTTTTCCTAGACCTTTGGGGGATTTGAAAGGAAATGAAGACTTATTGAATCTATTTTTTAAATGTGTTCATAGGATATGACAGAGATTATCAAGATGATGGCTAGGATTTCATTCTGTTATATTCATCAGATCTTATAATTCTTTGCTAATATGTAATCTAGAATGAGATTATTAGAAAATTATATTTTCTACTGTTAAAATCACTAAATTGAGAATGACCAAAAATTTAAACCACTTTGAGGAGAAGTGACTGTTGTGGAGAGTACATCTCTCCATTCTTAAATTAGGCTCTCATCCCTCGCTGGAGAAGATGGTGCCATAGGGGGGAATACAGCAAGGACAATATAGCAGCATTTTTTCAGAACCTTGGATAGAAATGACACATACACCATGAAACCTTTTTGTCATTTCAGTAATGGGTTGTTATTTTTATGCCTGTGCATGTTGAATACATGTCATCCTGTTCTTTTGTGATTAACACGGGAAAGAAGGTGAAGACGCCATATGATTGCAGGGCTGCTTGCAGAAGTTTGGCCAACAAAATTATTATTGCACCTGTTGGAGCCAGCACAAAAGGACACAAGTCTAAGCGTTGAAGGAATTGGGACACTGGAAGGGGAAGGTGTTTGCCTTTTGTTGGAGTGAAATTTGGGGGAATGAGTTGGGAGTCTGAAAAACGAGCAAAGCAAGATTGGAATGCCCAGTTTTTAAATTTAAGCAGATCCTAGTTAGTTCCTGGCAGTTCCCATTTACTACACCATTCACTTAGGACTCAGCCAACCCAGAGCCGCCAGACTAGCTAATGCCATGTGCTGAATGTAAATTCCTTCCATTTTCCTTTTTTTGATTCTTCCTTTTCTATTCATTATTACTTTAGGTCTCATATGGAAATATCTACATCGATTTTTTAACTTCCTGGCATCTGTTCATATCAGAAAGAGACTTGGACATGGTAAAATACAATTGGGGTTCATTATGGATCAATATGCTTGGGGAAAGGGCTCTATTTATTGAGGGGCTACTGTGTTCCAACTATTTCACATAGTTATTTAATCCTCACAAAACTTTGAGATAGATAGTAGTATCCCATTTTGCAGAGGGAGAAACTGAGATGCAGGGATGTTAAGATACCACAAGTCCGTCTACTCTAAAGCCTGCACTCATCCCACTGGGTCATTCTGCCTCGCACCTTCACTTGAGGCAAAAACCTAACAGTTCTCCTCACTGAGGACTGGACCTAGTCAATAATATGAGTCTAGCCATTTCTCCTTTTAGAATCCCAGAGTCCTTGGTTATGGGACTTGGGGGAAAGGGTTTGGATATCTTCAGATGGAAAAAAAAAAGTGAAGCATAATGTTCTGTAGTCAAGTATATATGTGATATGTGTGATCAAGTGCTATTGGCTATGTAGTTTGGTTCTGCAAATAAGGCTCTGAAACAATTAATAATAAAAAATACGACCCTATAAGTATATTATGTGCACAGTTCTTTTTGCCCTTTTCTCTACATTTTCACATATAATCCTTCTAACAACTTTATAACTAGGCAAGACAGAAAGTAGAAGCTATGAGTTAGAGAGGTTAAGCAATTTGTCTGTGATCACATGGACAAGCAAGTCTAGTCTAAAACAGAGCTAGACTTTTTATAACTCCTAAACCAATTCTTACCACTCTGTTGTGAATACCAGATCAATATCCTGCTTAACACTGGTGCCATGAGGAAATCATGCCATCTCAGAGCATCCCCCTAGTATTCTGTTCATCATACTGCTTACATTATTGGGTCACTCATTTTATATCCATCTACTGTTAGCTCTTTGAAATGAGAGACCGTCTATTTTGTTTTCTTTTGGGGGCAAAAACACATCTAACTTTCTAAATTAAACAGAGTGCTAATTCTTAAGACCCACCACTGATGATTATCAACCTTTTGCTATATTTCCTCTGTCCTTCATCTCTGTATTCTTGGTACCTAGCATAATGCCTGGCACATAGTGGGTGTCCAGTGAATAGCAGTTGAATTTAACGGTGGGATCCACAATTATGAGGATGAATTAGGAAACCTCTTAACTAGTGCCAAAATAATATTTCAGATTTATTTCTTTACTAGAGGCCCGGTGCATGAAATTGTGCATGGGTGGGGTCTGGCTGACTAGCGGGGGGGCCGCAGGAGTTTGGCCAGCTGGCCCCGCCTTCTGGTCAAATTCCTAGTCCAACTCCCGGTTGAAGAGACAATTTGCATATTAGCCTTTTATTATATAGGATTCCTAAAGATTTTGTGTCTGGGGTATTTCAAAAGCATTTATCCATATTTTACTCTTTTATGGTATTTTGACAATGGTGATCATAAGAAGGCTTTGTAAAATGACATTTCTCATTATATTTCTTTTTTAAAGGTGAACTATACATGCCCTTACAACAATATCCCCACAATGAATGAGTCTTAGGGGGTATTGATTAATAGCTTCTTTAGTTAAAGAAAAAGAAAAACGGTTTCTTCTTGGATTTCAGTGGTTACTAAGACTGCACAGTCTACACATAAATTTAAAAAAAAAAAACTGCATGAAACCAGACTCCAAGCTCAGGGGCAAGCGTGCACACTGCACCAGAAACCATGCTATTCTGATCCAAATGTACTAAATCCTCCTGTAATGTGTGGTCAAGGAGTTAAGTTCTAAAGGAAAATGCAAGCAGTCCAAAGTGGAAACCAAAGACGTCTGTCTTCTTCAGCCTCTGAGCCTGCGACAGAACTCCGTAGTGGAAGGTGTGTGAATGCTCCTCTCAGGAATGACAGCCTCACTAAATGCTTCGAAGGAGTTAGAAAGGAAAGGCCAAGTTTGGGTTTGGAAAAGAGAGGAAGCAAACTGCCTCTGTGGTTTGTTATGAGATCCTGGGAGGAGCTTTGAGCATTACAAAGAGTCTTTCCTCTTCCAACCCTTCCAACCTCATCCTCAATCCCTCAAGGATTTCATTGTTTTTCATAGGAGCTTACCCGCAGGCTGGGGAGGAAAGGCTGGCTGTAGAAGAGGACCCCTCAGCTCAGGTCTCCTTTGGCATGACCTGTGACTCCAGCCCCTAATGGCAGATTCTGACTGTGAGCCTAGAAGCCCTCTTTTCATTGAGTATGTCTCCCCAAGAGGAAAAACTGCTTCGTGTGATGACTTTATGGCAAATGCTGGCAAAAGCTGTGCCCTGCATACTGAAAGGGAGACATTTCTGACCGCAGCTCATGAACCACACTTATTTACTCTGGCACATGCCCACTATTTGTTCATAGGCTTTCTGTCTCTACTAAATGCGTTCCAATTTTGGAGGCTAAATCATTGCCAGTAGTTTCCAGGACATTCTGCTAGGCTAAGCAAAATCCCCCTGAGCGGTAGTCAGAAACCACTGGAGTAGTATTGTAAATACTGACTATTTGCAGAAAATGGAAGATACCTAACATCTTATCGGTTTTTTGTGCTGCAGAATTCCCTGGGTCATATGGTGCAGAAAGTCATGCATGGCACTAACAAGAAATAAGAGCAGGATACAAGGGCTTTCATTGCCACTAGAACTCAGAAATTGTGCTTGAAACCACTTTGAAAGTTGGTCCCAGCTGACACAGCGGTAAGTGCATACCAAGGTCTTGTTCAGGAGGCATGCTAGAGATTAGATGCAGCCTCACCCGTAGCAGCCTCTTGAATGAATTTTAAAATGGCCATGAGATCTGAAAACCATGAAGCAATGCTATAAAGAATGTAGTAATTCTCATGGGCTCCTTAGTAACCATGTTTCATCCCATCCCCATGTGAGCCATCGCTGTGGCCAGTGATGGCTTAATGAGTCACGTTGAACCACGCTGACTTCAAGATCTGGGAAAACTGGGAAATTCTCCATTTGTAACAAAAACCCCCAGCACTATTGAGGTGCTGAGTTCCCTGTCTTGCCCCAGACAGCGACTGAATATATTTTATATATTTCTATCTATATCTCTTTTGCCTGTTTTCTACTAGATTAGTTTCTAACCAGAGCAGAAATTTTTATTTACGCATGTACATTAATAATGAATAAAAGTGCATCCAGCAACTTTGATATTGACGTATCACTATGACCGTGTATGTGTTTGGAAAGAGGAAAGAAACTCCTAAAGCAAATGCTCAGTATCTGCCAAAAGTAATGGTTTTCTTTTGAGGTGGCTAAGCAGATTCTTGCAAGTACTTATGTTTTACAATACCTCGTGAGACACTGAAACAAATCTCTTTCATCCTAAGGGTGAAACAAAATTAAGTTGAAATAGGCCACAATTGTAACTCCATGTGTTGGGTTAGGAGGCAGAAGGAAAGGTATACATACCTCTATCCATGTGTGTTCTGTTAATGTTTCAGGCATTTTAACTTTGGGTAGTGGACAGCGTGAAGGGGACTAGGTAGGAGCAAGGCCACCACATCAAACTGATAGTGGGGTAGAGGGAACATTTGACACCTCCCGCCTTCTCTGCCCCCTGTCTGTTTTTAATTTTGCTAAATCATTCCCGTCTGGAAATTGTATATTTAAATTGCCTCTCCAAAGTAACACAGAGGTACAGTGTCAGGGAGCCTGATCACAGAGCCAGGCCAAGAGATGCGAACTGTGTAAAGACCCTGAGGGACAAGCAAGACAGAGAAGGGATGGGTGGGTCCTGGGTAAAACGACATTAGCTTTTATGACATGCGCAGTAACCGTGAAGGTGGCTCTGGGAGACATAACATTTCTCTCGTGGCGAGTGTAAGAC
The DNA here is from genome assembly GCF_000412655.1 of Myotis brandtii. Lineage (NCBI taxonomy): Eukaryota > Metazoa > Chordata > Mammalia > Chiroptera > Vespertilionidae > Myotis > Myotis brandtii. The sequence goes on along the minus strand of NW_005368341.1, from coordinate 3,606,399 downwards.
TTTTCGAGTTTGTTTTTTTAAGTTAATATCCCTTTGAGAGTTCTGAAGGTGACTACTATGAAATTTTACTGGAAAAGAGATTCCGCAGCAAGAGACTTCAAAGTGAGCAGATTTGTGCATCATAAATATGAAGATAATCGAAAATGGGAGAAAACTGGTGACAAAAACTAAAATGTGTTGCACATATGCACATGCATGAAACATCATGATTCCGTGGAGCACATCGGTGTGAGTTTAAGAAGAAAAACATTACCCTCTCTGCAAATCCTAATGCCGCTCCCACTGACGTCACTTAGATTTATTTGGGGTTATTTGAAATTAGCACATTCTAGGGATTGGCTTTTACACGTACATGTTTCTAAAATACATCCACATCTATAAGATGGGCCTGATAACAGTTTCATCTATAGAAACATTGTGAGGCTCAAATGAGAGCAAAGCAAGTGAAGTGCTAAGCATGGTGCTTGGAACGAGTCAGTACTCAAAAATCATCTGCTATTATCATGCAGAGACGTACACAACATGGGAATATCTTTTAACGTGGTGCAGTAAGGATAACCAATAGCTTCTTCTCTAGAAGGGAATAGCCTGAAGCCTGATTCTAAATTGTTTTCATCTTTTTGTTTATTTTGCATATACATATTCCCCTGCTCGGGTTTACTGAGCACTCTGAATTTGGCCTCATAGCAGCTTTTTGCACCACTTTAACAACCTCCTGACAGTGTCAATATCGTGGTTTTAATGACAGGAAACAGCAGGATAGGTGTGGGCTCACACACAGATCTGCATTGCATTTAGAAAAAACTTCTGAATGGCACTTCTTTACGTTTCATCACCATGTGGAGGAATGATAAGACTCCCTGTTTATTCTTTTGCTAGTAAAGTAAGTGCTGTTTATTACGGTTCTGTAATGGATTTACCTCATCACTTTGCCAGAAAAATCCCTGCTTAGTTGTATGCCAAGCAGCCATTCTTCCTTAAAACTGAACAGTTACAACTTTTGGCTGTTTTGCTTAAGCATCTTTCTGTAATTGTTATTATTTAATAGTTGTAGGTGCAGTGGAGAAGTTACCTGAAATGAGAGAACAATTAGCAAATGAAGACCAGAGATTCATTGTGTGTGTGTGTGTGTGTGTGTGTGTGTGTGTGTGTATGCATGCGTGCATGCGCACATGTATGCATGTGCACTTGAACAAGAACTGGAAATCCTACACCCTATGTGTATTTATGCATATGAAAGGCATGCGTTTGCATACAGAAACCACATAATTATTAGGAACCAGCAATGGTGTTCTTGAGTCTCACTGAAAATCACTGTATGTCACATGGGAAATTTTCCTAAGAGCCTAAATCAGAGCCCTGCTCAGTCAATAACTCAGTGAATGTGTCCTGGCTAGGCTACGAAGATATTCAGAAAATCTTGGATTAGCATAGCAAAAACGAAACATAAACAGTGTCAAATCAAAATTGCTGTAGGCATTTTAAAAGTTATTTGGCTTAAGTCACTAAATAATCAGAAATAAAGCATTGCTGCTATTTTCAAAGAACAGTTAGAGATCAGAGTGAAGGTTTGATCAGAGCCATATAAGCACTTAAAAGAAAACAGGCGAGGATTGTGAGGTTACATATTCTAAGTAAGCTGCAGGCACTTCTGAGTCATTTGTCTTTCTGATCTTTTAGGAATCAGCCTGTTGGCAAACAATGGGGTGAGACTGGGAATGCCTGGGTGAGGGTGCATGTGCACATAGGGGGTGCCTGGGTGAGGGTGCATGTGCACATGTGACAAAGGAGGTGCCTTGGTGAGGGTGCATGTCACATAGGGGTGCCTGGGTGAGAGTACATGAGCACATGGGGAGTGCCTGGGTGAGGGTGCAGTGCACATGGGAGGTGCCTTGGTGAGGGTTCATGTGCACATGTGATATGGGAGGTTCCTAGATGAGGTTGCATGTGCACATGGGAGGTGCCTGAGTGAGGGTGCATTTGCACATGTGGCATGGAGGGTGCCTGGGTGAGGGTGCATGTACACATGTGGCATGGAGGGTGCATGTGCACATGGGAGGGGTGCTGAGCACCCATTTTTGGTGTCAACTCCCCCAGGAGGAGAAAGGTATGTATAGTCAGTCCTTGGTCTTCCTGTTGACAGAGCAGTTAGGCATGTTCTCCGTCTGCCTCACTCCCTGCCAGCATCTCTTCTCTCAGCAATGATGAGACCTGGCTATGCAAAACAGATACTCTGACTCTCCCAGGCTCAAGGGCAGGGCCTTCGTCACTCAGAGTAGGCATTTATCTATGTGCATAATTTTAAGGGGCTAAAAACATGTGTCTATGTCCCCAAAATATTACTCCCACCAATTTACAACATAGATCGTGAAGCTTCTCCACTGAAAATTCGCACTGCTGTATTAAGATACTGCTGCTCACCCATGGAAGTGTAAGCCTACCTGCTACCTCTGTAGTAAGAGAGACAGCATATTAAACTGCTTTTACCCTTTGAACTTTCATTATCATTCAATTACCAAATAGCATCCCCTCCCTGGAAAAGCAGAAATACATATCCAAAGGGAAAGGGCCATGATGCAGGTGGAATTTGATAGGAAATGTGATCAACATGAAAAGTAGATAAAGTCCACAGCATAACAACTCAGGTGAGGGGCACAGTAAGGGGACGTTAAGTAACCAGATTATGAAATTATACCTCTGGGCAGGGGAATTACAGGAGAGGAAGCACAGTTTCAAAACAAGTCAACATTGCCAAAGAACTGCTTACCAGCATTTCCTAAGGTGGGTCCTGCTGGCATAGACCTTCCAGCAAAATGTATTGTTAAAATTGTTACCTCTCCACCACAAACACATGCCCTACCCCCACTCTGCCCCAGTGCCCCGCATGGCAGCCTGTGAACCACTCATGGAACAATAATGTTCAAGGAACCTAGAATTCTTCAACCAAATGATCATGTTTCAGATTTCCCAATTCTAACACGCAAGCCCTCACCTTGGCACATCAGTAAATCCTTGTCATATTGTTGGCTGAAAGACGGCAAGCAAATCTCTTAAGAATTGCAGAGATGAGTGCAGGCTACTCAGCGTGACCTTGCCAAGAGAAGATCCAGTACTTCCTGGGTAGTGCCTGTCCCATAGCTGGGAATAGGTAATTATTTTAAATCAGAAATACACACACGCACACACACTTTTTCTAACTTACCAACTTCTTACTTTCTTTTTGCAGGCCTTTATGCATTAAGAGAACTGCAGGTGTTTTTAATATGTAATATATAATATGACCTATTACCATTACCCAAACGGAATTGGTTTCCTAGAAGACCAGAAGCCTGGCTATCACCCCACCCTTTCCAACCACCTGATGCCGCTATTTCCAAATCGTGGAACTTCCCCAATCACCTGGGACTGTAGGACTCTTGAGGTAAGTGCCTAGGCCATGTTTCACAAACAAGCCCTGAAACTCCTGGGAAAGGAGCTGTCCTGACCGATAAGAAAGGGGCTCTCCAGGTTTTGTTGTGGAATGTCTAAGGCAGTGGTCGGCAAACTGTGGCTCACGAGCCACATGCGGCTCTTTGGCCCCTTGAGTGTGGCTCTTCCACAAAATACCACGTGCAGGCATGCATGTACAGTGCGATTGAAACTTCGTGGCCCATGCACAGAAGTCGGTATTTTGTGGAAGAGCTACACTCAAGGAGCCAAAGAGCCGCATGTGGCTCGCGAGCCACAGTTTGCCGACCACTGGTCTAAGGGAACAGATGAGGTAGGGTGAAGGAGATGGAGTTGATACCTAAAACAGGGAAAGGGATAATTATATGGAAATTTTAGTTATTCAACTCAGTCCCTTACATTACAAAGGAATTTCAGAACTCAGTTGTCCTGATACCTTCTTAATTTTGATAAAAGCTTGTGATTTAAAACAACAACAGAGTGTTGTTGACATTTCAGGGTCTATCAGTGTCTTACGATATAGCTAACTATGTCAATAATATTTTTTAAAGATGTACTCTCATTTTAAATAGAAAAGGGAAAAAAGGAGAAAAACTCACAATGAACTCATATGGGTATATGCATAACCCATAGACCCAGACAGTAGGGTGGTGAAGGCTTAGGAGAGAGTAGGGGTGAGAGGGCAATGGGGGAAAGGGACATATGTAATCCTTTCAACAATAAAGATTTATATTAAAAAACTCACTTTAACCACTTCATTTCATTTCATTTTTAAAGAAAACTACAATCAAGAATGATAAAGTCATTCAGCCTCTGTTATCACAAATGTTCATAAAGTTATACTAAGTGTGTAATTTATTCTCACAGCAACTGCATCAGGAAGGCAACACACAACAAAATTTAGAGAGGTTAAGAAATAGCCAAACAATCAGGTGAAAACAACTCTGTTCCCTCACTCGTCATTGAATCTTCATGATCCACATTTTCTAAAGTGATTTATTTGTTAAACATTGAATTGATTGTGTCCTTTGGTGCTATGAGGACACACACAGACTTAGATGAAAAAAAGTGATCAATTTCCCAAAATTAAATAATAAATCAAGGTAGTGGTAGCTACTAGACTCAGCCTGGAATATAGTTGTCAAAACATGTAATCCCAGAAATATCGTTCCATTCATCAACTCAAGAAAAGCTCTCCTTGTGAACCACAGAAATTAAGTAGTTTTAACAGAGATTATATCTAAAGAGGCCACCCAAATTCACCTTTCAATTTTCATTCTCTGGTAGCACCCTAGAGACATTAAGTATCTTAGTCCAAAAATATATATGTTTCATTGAAATTAAGTATGTTGAGTTTTCCATTATCTGAGCTAAAATTAAGAGTCAATCACAGACTCTTTCTACCAGATAATGTTACCAAGGAAAAAAGTCTCTTCAAGATTCTTGTGGATTACATAGTCAGACAAAATGTTCCCTGTGCAAGGCTGTGCCTCTGAACAATTACGATGCTGACCCAGCACAAGCAATGTCTACATGTGGTCTTTGGAATCTGAGTAGGAAAGCTAAAACAAGTGGTCATTACGGAAGGGGGTTTTAATAATTGCTTTAATGGGACAGAGTGATTTTATGTGAAGGTCTTTGTGACAACTCAGGAAGAAACAATCAAAAGGAAAACTGTTTTTACAGCTTGTGACAAGGTAATACCAATAAATAGGAATGGCGCCTTGACCATTTATCCCAGACCCTAATACTTAGGTTGACCATATAATTTATTGTCCAAACCCAGATTCTTTAGAGAGTGGAGTGGGGTGCAATTAACAGTTACACTGGAATAACAGGTGTGAACTAGACATTTCAGGCAAACAAGGCAAATGATCTCCCTACTAACACTGGGGAGGAGGTTGATTATGGGAGAAGAACATTGGCATAGGGAGGGTTTCCAATTAATATTTAATATGAAGGGAGCTTTTATAAGGAGTTTAATACATGCTCATTCTAACCATAGAGGTTAGTGATGCTTCAGTCATGTCCTCATTTTACTGGTCATTAAATCAATGAGTCTTATCTTGTCAAATGGTGGGTTATTTTATATATTTCAGGTGTATTGAAAGGGACATTGTTTTTTATTAATCCTAGAAACCAGTTACTAAAGCGTAGTGATGCCCTTGTCTCCTGAACACGAATGCCCATTCCACGGAGAGCAGCCTACTTACCTGGAAGGCAGTGCCTCTTCTCAGAAACTTCAAGTTTAAGAAATGAAACAGCTTTTCTTTTCTTTTGGTTCATGTGTTAGTATTAAAATAAGATAAAACATTTTTCTCCCACTTAATTGAAGTGGTCTATCCCTCTCTTGAGTAGGACAGTCATCTTAGAGAAGGGATTTGGTGTTGGTGTTGAAGAAAGTTCATCAGTGGCTTGGCTATGAAATAAGAGATGAAGAGTTCTAAAAGCCTGTGTAGAAAGACGTATAGAAGAAAGCAGGAGAAACTTGAATAAAGGAAACAAAGGAAATAATATTATTTTAAAAGGATCATCATGTAAAATGTAACTCTAGGAGGAAACTGAGTAAGAAGTGAAAATTCTCTGTACTGTGTTTACAAATACTTATGACTCAAATTATTTCAAAATAAAAAGTTAACACAAAATTTTAAAAATGAAGAGAAATGAGGAAGTATAGATGGAGAAATAAACTGTCTTAAGACAAATGTCATGTAATTTGGATATGCTATTTGTTATTCAACATTCAGCAAACACTTTTTGAGCACTTTTTTCTGTAGCAGTCGTTTTTCTCAATGTCGAGGGTACCGTAGTGCACGAGACAGAGTTCCAGTTCTCATCGAGCTTACATTCCAGGGGAGATATATAATAAGCAAGTAATAGGTGGATAATATTTCAGATGGTGATAACTGCTCGGGAGAAAAACAAAGCAGGATACAGGGGCAGAGTGAGATAGTCAAGTGCTATTCCAAAGGCGTTCAAGGAAGGCTCTCTGATAAGGTAACATTGGGTCGGAATAAAGGGAGAGGACTGAGCCACCTGTATATCTGAGAAAAGAGCATTCAAGACAGACACTACAGCAAGTGCCAAGGCCCTGAGGTGGGAGCATGGCCAACAAGCAGCAAGGAGGTCACTATGTCATGAGAAGGCGAAGTAAGAGAGGATGAGTTCAGAGATGTGGGGTGAGTACAGGAAGCCTGATAGGCCTTGTAGTGAAATGGGAGCTGTTGGAGGGTTTTGAGCAGAGCAGTGATTTATATTTTTATAAATAATCTGATTTATATTTTTAAAGGCATTTAAAAATTAAAACTTTATTTTTTAGACCAGTTTTTAGGATCACAGAAAAATTGAGGGAAAGTACAGAGATTTCCTATATACCTCCTGCCTCCGTACACGCACAGCTTCACCCATTATCGACATCCTCCCCAGAGTGGAACAGTTGTTAGAATTGATGAACCTACGTTGATACATCAAAAACACCCAAATCACTACTAAACTAATTCAGGTGAGTAATACTGAGGCTTGGACTAGGGCAGTGATGGCGAACCTTTTGAGCTCGGCGTGTCAGCATTTTGAAAAACCCTAACTTAACTCTGGTGCCGTGTCACATATAGAAATTTGTTGATATTTGCAACCATAGTAAAACAAAGACTTATATTTTTGATATTTATTTTATATATTTAAATGCCATTTAACAAAGAAAAATCAACCAAAAAAATGAGTTCGCATGTCACCTCTGACACGCGTGTCATAGGTTTGCCATCACTGGACTAGGGCTTCAGTGGTAGAGATAGTGAAAGTAATCAGATTCAGGACATATTTTGAAAGTAAAGGTTTGATTGAGTGGCCATCTACCAATATGGAAAGGATGGTGGGGCAGTTGGATCTATCTTTTGGACAAGTTAAATTTGAAATGCCTGATAAAAAGCTAAATAGTGGTGTCGAAAAGACAAGGGTCTGTACTTTAGGGCCAGATTGGGATTTAGACATAAAATTTAGAAGTCATAGCATGGAGATGGCATTCAAAGTGAAGGGGCTAGATGAGATCACCAAGGGAATGAGTGTAAATAGAGAAGGCAGGTGGCTCTAGAACTGAGCCTCGAGCAGTCATGATGTTTTAAGGTGAAGAGGTTAAAGAAGAGACTAAGAAGGAGCAAACTGTAAGATATGAGGAGACCTGAGAGAGATTCTTCTAGAAGGCCCAAGAGAGT
>NW_005368341.1:3579169-3597625 GCF_000412655.1 Myotis brandtii | reverse complement strand
TCACCCGGCTGGCATGGCTCAGTGGTTGAGCATCGACCTGTGAACCAGGAGGTTGAGGTTTGATTCCCAGTCAGGGCACATGCCTGGGTTGCGGGCTCGATCCCCCAGTGTGGGGCATGCAGGAAGCAGCCAATAACCTTTGGTTTTGTTGTTTGTTTGAGATTGGAGCTATACTACATTTGTGAGCTGATAGGAATGATCCAGAAAGCAGAGGAGTTTTCTCAAAATAGGTAGATAGTTAGATTTAACCCAGGTTGAAGTCTCTGAAGTAGGAATGAGGAGGATTTTAGCTGCATCAGTCCAGATTGATTTAAAGGGAAAGAAGTTGAGAAAGGAACTATCTATAACAACCCTATGATTTCTTGGTCATGACCTTATCTGGGTCCTATTAATAAAAGAATGAATGTAGGAGAGTAAAGATAAAGAAACAAAGTTCAGCAAATTTCAGAGAAGAGGTCAAGAAACAATCTGAAGTGAATTTGTGAGATATAAAAAAACAAAGCATGGCTGACCAGAAAGGCTGATCTGGGAAATTTTGTTTATATATGTGTAGAAGTCAAGTAAATTCTTTGGTTGGGTTTGGGTTTTATGAGTTATTTATTTTGGATTAGTGTAAAAAAATTTAGACAATATAGAAGTACATAGGATAAAAAAATGAAAGTACACACACACATACTTTTTCATATACTACTCTCTAGGGGGAACCATTGTTAACAATTTGATGCATATCCTTACATATGTTTATATATGTATATACATATATATGTATATATGTATAATTACTTTACAAAAATAAAATCACATCCTATTCATACCATCCTGCAACCTGCTTTTTGTACTAACAATATGTATTTTGTATTTTTCCATCTCAATAAAAATAGCTCTACCTCCTTCTTTATTAAAAATATGAATAGGTAATACATGAACATGATATACTGTATAATAAGGACAATAGGATATATATAGAATCTCCCTCCAATCTTCTAGCAGTTTCTCCCCAGAGGCAGCCACTATTACCAGTTCCTTAAATGTCCTTCCACAGCTAGGCAATGTATAAACATAGATATGTTTGTATTTATGTAAATGGTAGCTTACCATACATGTTCTAGATCTTGCTTTTTAAATTTTAACTATATATCTTAGATCATTCCATATAGAGCTGTCTCATTCTTCTAAATGGCAACATTGTGTTCTATTATACCTTTATTTAATCAAATCCTACAGCTGTATATTTCTAACTTTTCACAAGTAGCTGAATGCAACCATACAGAGTAACAATTTAAAATTTCTTCAGAAAAAGGAAAATAAGGAACCAAAATATAGAAAGAAGGCCAAATGAAGGCATTTTAGATTGTAAAGAAGTATGGATTAAGACTAAGTTTGGGGCCTTGTTTGTTGGCATTAAAATAAATTATTGAGCCCTGGCTGGGTGGCTCAGATGGTTGGAGCATCACCCCAGGCACCAAATGTTTGCAGGTTTGATTGCAGGTTTGATTCCCTGTCAGGGCACATACCTAGGCTGTGGGTTTGATCCCTAGTGGGGCTGCATATGGGAGGCAACCGATCGATGTCTCTCTCTCTCTCTCTCTCATAAAAACAAACAAAAAACACATATCCTCCAGTAATGAAAATAAATAAATAAATAGCAATTTGAAATTCTAAGTGCTGATATTCTTATTTTTTAAAAGGAATTCTTTTTATTACTTTCAAAGATATGAACAATGAAGAGCTAGCCCCTCTCTGTTTTCAGTACCTAAACCCTCTTAACAATCTTGATGAAGCATTTTCTGAGACCAATTATTGAAAGTCTAGAAAGCCATTGTTTGGTTCATGAAAATATCTGTTTAAGAAACCATTCTCCTCCATTTGGTGTTTGGCAATGGCTGGTTATACAGGTACTCTGAATAAATTCATGTCGCTGGAATGATAAATCTATTAGGAAACTCCAAGGGGCGGGGGGAGTGAAGTTTTCCCCTCTATGTACACAATGCATTATTAATTGAATTGGCTAGAAAGTTTATATTTTGTGGTGGCTGGAGTCTTAAGGTGGGGTCCCCGTGTCAATTCTGTGACCTCTGGGTACATGATGTTTCATTACTCAATTCCTTTTGCTTCAATTTCCCACTAGAAAGACAGTGTCTGATGCCCCTGCCTCCTCCAGAGCCATACTGAGAGAAGCAGAAATGAAAATCCGTGCATGGCAGAGAGTACTCCAGGCAGGTACCGTCTTTGTAATCATGTTAGTGTGACACTGGCCACGTGATGCCTCACAGTGAGGCAGAGAGGTCTGTGTATCAGAATAACTGGAAAGATTTTTTAAACTACTCCTTGCCTTGCTCCTTTCTTCCATCACCAGCTGAGAATCATGACTAAAGAAAACTTTGGTGGCTGGTGCCATCAAGTAAGGGACATAAGTGTTGAGTTCTAAATAGTGGGAGATTAAAGTTAAGGGCTTTGGTTTCAGGGAGATCTGGGTTTAAATGTTGGCTCCATCCCCTTATTAACTAAATATATTATCTTATATAACTTACTTCACCTTTTAAAGTTTCAGTTTCCTCACCTGTAAAGCACCTGCCCTTAAGGTTGCTCTGTGTCTGCCACTTAGTGCTCAATAGTTTTGCCTTTGGTTCATTGGTAACCCTGACCTTAATGATCCATTCTGAACCATGGATTTAAGGCAATATTTGTCATCCTATGAATTTACCAATTATTTGTCTCCTAAATGATTAATAAATGTAGAATCCTTGTGAATATATATGCTTAAATATAGATTTTTAAGACTGTAAATACCACAAAGATTACCTTTAAAAAAATCTTAATTTTATGGATGGGGAAACTGAGGCTCAGAAAGGCAAGATATTTACTCAAAGTTGCAGGGAAGATATGTACAAGGATCAGCACTAGAGCCATATCTTCTGTCTCCAGTTCAGCACATTTTAGTTCTTGCTTCTCTCAAACCACACAGTTAATAAAAGTAAATATACTTCTGCCCTAGCTGGTTTGGCTCAGTGGATAGGGCATCGGCCTGCATACTGAAGGGTCCCAGGTTCGATTCCAGTCAAGGGCACATGCCTGGGTTGTGGGCCCAACTCCAATCCCCAGTAGGGGGCGTGCAGGAGACAGCCAATCAATTATTCTCATCATTGATGTTTCTATCTCTCTCCTTCTCCTTCCTCTCTGAAATCAATAAAAATATATTTTTAAAAAATAATAAAAATATAAAAATAATAAAAGTAAATATACTTCCTTACAGTGGTTCTCAACCTTCCTAATGCCGCAACCCTTTAATACAGGTCCTCATGTTGTGGTGACCCCCAACCATAAAATTATTTTCGTTGCTACTTCATAACTAATTTTGCTACTGTTATTAATCGTAATGTAAATATCTGATATGCTATATGTGTTTTCCGATGGTCGCGGCCCACAGGTTGAGAACCACTGCAAAAAGTCTATATAGAGAATGTTATTTCCTTTCTATGGGAAAATCATTGACATCATCACAGAAGACAAGAAAAATCCTGCGAGATGGCCCTCATCCAGCTAATAAAATAATTGGCACAGAAAGGGATAGAAAATATCCCCTATCGTGGCAGAGAAGGCAGCCAAAGACACAGGGACGATGCCTGACAGCCTGGATTCTAGGGTGCAGATAGAGACCCACACGGTGAGGGAAAAGGTGGTGAATTTCATATTTCTTACTGTGTCCCAAATCCGTTTCCCCAGACTGGTCCTGAGTTTTAAGCATCTATGCCTCCCTTAAGGACTCACAAATTTTCCAAAAGCTCCATGTATTTTTACACGGCTACTCCCTGTAATTCTTGACTCCTGTCCACGTAACTAATACAGACATTCGTGTATCTGCAGTGGACTGATATTGCCATTCCCCTGCCCTGGTGAACATGGATGTGCCCGGGCCCACATGGAATTCAGGAAGCAGAATGAGGGTGGTGACTAACACCATGAAACCTTACCCTCAAGTCAGCAAATGAAGGCTAGAGCTGTGCCTCTTAAAAACAGGACCCAAGGATCTTCTGGGCTCCCACCACAGGGCAGGGCACCGACCCTGATTGAAGAGCTGGACTACAAGTCTGATTCACAGGACCAAGTGGAGTAGAGGGGAGGTCACAGAACTGGAAGCACACCCAGTCCAGTTCTGGACACCTGCCCGTCTGCCCACGAATGACCACTGTGGAATCGAAGGCACGCGGACTGCGCCAAAAACTCAGCCTGAAGTCTCCATACACGGCCCAGCCCTGCAACCACAGCGGTCTCCATTCCAGCCCTGGCTACCATCCGGAAGGCATCTGTTGCCTCCCACTTGGCCTGCAGCTCTGTGGTCCCAGTATAACCCAGTGGTCATAAATCTCCATCTCTGCTAAATGTCACCCTACTTCTAACTCTAACTGACTGCAACTTGCCCTTTGGGAAAACAGCTTTACTCCTGAGTGCTCTCCGCTAAATGAGTGCCACCTTGTCTCTTTCCTCCACATCATCATTATAATTAATAAGCAACAATATCATCCCTGGTGGTTATGTTATTATTAGGTGTTAACTGGCCTTAGCATCATTATCTCATTAAGCCTTTCCACCTAAATTACTTTATCAGCTTCCCTCCGAAGGGGGTCTGGTCCTGTCTGGCTGAAAGGATTCCCCTGCATGAACACACGAAAGCACAAGGATAATCACGGGCATTTAGACCCGTTCCAGACATTAATCATCTTGAAAAATCAATCTTATTTCTACTACTAGGAATATATATGTTACATTGCTATCAATCCTCTCATCCAAGTGCTTAAAGCAATACTCAGAAGCTTTTTAACTCACTCATTTTTATGAGGAAAAAAGGTTGAGGGAATACATTCTAAAATATTTACTACAGTTAAAACTACCCCCCCCCCATCACTGCCCACATTTCCATTTGGATAAATTTTCTCCAGTTCTTTCAGTAAGAGGCTGAATTTCAACATTTTCATAGAAAAGGCTATGGACAGATTTGCTTGTTTAGTCCCCACTTCAGTGGTTCTAGATGCAATCTCTTCTTCAACTCCCCCCAATAGTGCCTATTAGCTTTCTTTCCTTTCATAGTGTGCATTTTATAATTTGGCCTTTTGTAAAGGGGAGAGGAGGACAGTTTTATTCACAGATGAATGGAGAACATAGACTAATGCATTTCTCTAGAAATGCTTTCCTTCCTGAAGACTTACTGCTTCCTCTGTTGTCCTCGCAATTTCATGTTGACCATGAACTCTTTTCATCTTGTCTTTCTTTATTTCTAGGTTGTACACATTTTCCAAAGGTTGGGAGACATTCTACCAGGAGTTCAGACTTGCCTCTTACAGGCATTAGTCATATTTTGCTTTCCATCCCCATTACCTCCCCGCTTCCTAGCCTTAATCATCGCCCATGTAATTCATCATTCATCCTCCCTTTCCCTAGTAATTTCCTATTTTTAAATGTCTTATTATCTCATATTTCTCATTACCCTCATTATCCTTCCAACTCTGTTGTTCATTTAATTTTCTCACAAACTGTGTAGTCTTATTTGGTTTGTGGCATTTGTTCCCCCTTCCTTGTCCCCAATCCATAAGTCATCTCTCCCCCCTCTTCTGCTTTCGGAGTTCCAAGTCCTTTTTTTTTTTCTGAAGGTGCAGGCATGGTTTGAAATGGTGATGAATCTTAATGTCCCCAGACTCTCTTCTTATTTATTTACTTAGGTTTTTTTATTTTATTTTTATTATTGACACTATTTGCCCACCTCCATCCAGCCCCCACACCCCCTTCCCTCTGGGTATGATCACACTGTTGTCTGTGTCTGTGTGTCAGGCATATATGTTATTTAGCTAATCCCTTCCCTTTCTTTCATCCAGTCACCCCTCTCCTCCTCTTTGACAACTGTCAGTTAATATTTAATAGCAATTTTCATTCCAAGGGGGAAATCATCATTCTCAAGTCTTCCCACAGAGGCAATCAAATATACGAGGTCTTTCTTCTAGTTAATTTGGGATACAAATCTCAAGTGAAAGACTTCACAGTTGGATGGTGTACATTCTTCCTTCCTTTAGCAACTGAGCCATGGCCAAAAACACATAGTAGACACTATGAATTTATGTCATTTGAACCTTTTCTCTCAGGGATTTAAAGTAAATCCCTAAATGCAAATCTTGCTGCCATCAAACTTTCTGGCAATGCTCAGCCTCTTTTCCTAGAAGAGCATGATGGTTGTTTTTTTAATGTTTTGTTTGTGTTTTGTTTTGGAAACTCCGCGGGCTTCAGGACCTTCTTTCTTTTCTTTTGATCTTCCTTTCCTCCTCCTGAAATCTCAGGATAAATGATTTTAGCATCTCTAGAGACACTTCCCTTTATTTTGTCTATGTTAGGATCCTTCCTCATCTCATCTCTTTCCAATGATGCCTTCCTAGTTCAATTGATAGGGACCAATTCCCATTTTTGCTGTCTCACCTTTGTATTCTCCCTCGCTTGCCCACCATCACTTTTACTCCACACATACACTCTATTTCTGGCCCTGACCAAGTTCAGCAGTTTGTGTGGCTGCTGCAATTCTCAGCGTGTCTCCCAGGTCAAGAGGGTGGCCTTCTTGTTCCCACAGTGCCCTTCATTGTGGGCAAAGGAAATGTTGGCATCGTGGTGCTGGCAAAGGCAAAGCATCATGATCACCGACTTTGTTAGTGATGACACCAAGGCAATCGAGGTAAACACGTTGACCCAGGGACAGCTCATTACTACGCCATGATTAAAGGAAAAATTGGGGTAATTTCTCAAACTTGAACTAGCTGCCTATTGTCTTTCTCTGGAGTTCTATGTTCACTTTTCAAAGCTTATTGATTTTCCTATTCCATCATAGGTATATGATGTCTTACACCAGAAAAATTTTAGTAAATTGAAACCACTAAAACCTAACATTCATTTTCATGTGATTATGACTGTACTCTCATTCTAAGCTAGCCAAAGTTTTACATTGCCTGTACAGTGGGAAAGCCCACTATGTTTCTTTGAAAAGAATCAGGTTCCTCTGCGTTAATCCTTTCATATGGGACCCTTTTTTTCTACAATATGACCCTTTTCCCCCTCACTATTATAATTCACACACAATTTCTCTGGAGGGTATGATATAGTCTAATTTTCTTCATTATTCAATTTGGATCCTGTTAAGTGAGACAGGCATTCATGACAAGAAAGAACATTTAAATTTTGGCTAATAAGTTCATTAGTATTCAGAAAGCTTTGTGCCCCTCATATTTAATAAATCTTTCCATTACAGAGTAAGAAATTGCAAAATAGTCAAACAAATTAGCAGTGGGGGCACCAAGAGAGCACATCCATCCCTGATTCAGAGATGTCTTCGTTTATCAGTTTTCTGTCAATCAGTAAAACAAGAAAGATGAAACATGCAATTATATACAAGGAGACAGGACTCCTAACTCTTTCACCCGAGCTGAAGCAGAAGAGTTTTAATTGCTTTGAAAAATGAGATTTTTGTTTTCTCTCAAGAGGGACGGAGAAAACAAATGTAAATCGCCTTGAGTCGATGGCTGGAGCTGCAGGACTTGACTATGCAAAGCAGAGGTGGGAAGGCCAGTCCATCATCTGTCCTCTGTCTTCACAATGGCCAATGTCCAGATATTTGGAAATACGAGATGGTTGACAACGTTCCCTCTTCTGCTGCAGCTCCTTCAGCACGTAAGAAAAAAAAGTTCCCTTTTCATTGCAATGTTTAGAGTCATATAGATTTACTGATACTGTTTCTGCTTAATGGGAGTAACACTGCACTAAGGTATTTGAATATGCTGTCATTTATTCTGGGATCAATTTTTCATTTATTTGAGTTACTAGGCCCTTTGTTTCTCTCCTAAGTCCTGGCAGCCATCCAATCTTATGAACTTTACACTATTTTTAGCATATTTACAAGAAGGAAAGTAAGGACCAGGAGAAGAGATGAAGCACTAATCAATCCATTTATTAATGTTGCACATGTGCAAAGAATGAAAGCAAAAGAGAAAATTAAAGCTGTTGGCTATGGAGAGTTATAGGCATTAACCAGAGGTATCCATACACTCCTTGACCTCAAATGGGAAGTGAAATTGAGAGTCAAAAGTAATTAATTCCACCATTTAAGCCAGCCATTGAAGTCTCTAAAACTATTTCCCAGGGTAAAATTCTCAAACCAAACAGTTTGTGTTAGCAATTATAATTAAGAGATTTCATAGATTTATTTTTCTATAAACTTGCTGCACTTAGAGATATATGTCAAATAGAATTGTTAATGATGGAAGAAACAAAAATGAGAAGTCGTTTACATGGGATTCACGTTGGGGTAAGAATTGATAGCAATATCTTTTTGTCTGATTACTGTTGGGGGTTTTTTCATTTTAAAGAGGCCACCAGCCATAATGGATACATGAAGCACAATATGTATGAAAGATGTTTATTTATTGAGAGGGGTTTTTTTAAGTTTAGATTCTCCCCACCTGGGCAGAAATGGGGTGCAGGAGATGGGATAGAGAGTAGCCATCACTGTATGGAAGACTGTCCCTCCACAGATGTATATCCCTAGAAGTAAAAGACTGTCTCTTCCTTTTATCTGGACCTAGATCTCTTCATGGTGACCCTGGGCCTAAGGCATCTCAAAATAGTTTGAGTGGAATGAGGCATCCGTCTGTAGCTCATTACCCTGGGAGTACCACCAGCTCACCCCCTTGGGTCATGGCTGATTCTCACTGAAAGGAAGGCCAGCAAGTGAAAGGAAGAAGGATTGTGTCCCCTCTCCTATGAAAGCTTCTGGAGTATAGGAAAATGTCAGGTTTCCTTGGATCTGCAAACCTATCATACACCTGGTACAGAGCACATGGTATATGCTTAGTAGAAATGTGATGAAGGAAAGGAGAGGAAGAAAGGCAGGGGTAGAAGAAAGGATGAAGGAGGGAATGAAGCTGCTATGGGCTCTACAGGGTATGTTTTAGATTAGAACCTTCTCAACTCCAAAGGGGAAAGGCAGACTCATTATATCCTACAAGGTTAATAAACAGCCAAAAAAAAAAAAAAAAAAAAAGCCTGTCAAGTGCAGATCTACTTGACCTGGCAGCTTAGGAACAGGAGTTAGAAACAGTTGGCAACCACAAATTGTCCAGTAGTCTGGGGCCTGGTGTTAACATTTTTAGAGCTTGAAGGGGTCTTGGAGTCACCCAAGAAGCCTCTTAGTGGATTGTGATGTGACTTGCCCACAATCACATAGCTTGTTAGCATTAGAATAAAGACTAAAACCTGGGTCTCAAATTTTCCAGCCCAACATTTCTCACACTGCAGTTTTCCTACATAAAACATGATAGCTGGTCTGTGAATTCTGTCCCTTCTTATTTCCCTCCCCAGGAGCATTTTCCTAACCTGAGCCCCTTCCCTTGACACCATGAGACTTTATACTGCTTGCTAGGGAAACAGTCCACGCTGGTTCACAGAGCATTACTAGAATGCAGCTTATATGTCTTATAATAGCATGGCTTCTAGGCATGACTAATTGGAAACCGGGGCTCAAAAATATATTTCTGGCCACTTGTTTGCTGTGGCCACTGCTCTTCACATTTAAGAGAAAGCAAAAATGTAAGTTTCATGAGATAGGAACCTTGTCTATCTTGCTCCTAGGTCTCCACAGTGTCCAGCTGTTATTTAACTACTTGTTGAATTATTGAACATGACTACCAGTTTCATAATTCAAGATTCCAAGAACATTTCTTGATGTCCTCATTTACAAATAGCCAGCAATATCACTCTTAAGCCAAACTCTACATGGTGTCGCCAACGATCTAATTAATTCAACACAGGGTCTGATCTCCCAACCCTTCGGCAAAGAGTTCAAGCTTCATTTGACTTGATCTTCTCTGTTAACAACTCTCACCCCCAAGTGAATGAAAAGACATTAAGGGCTAACATCCTAGAACTGAAATATAGGAAGTTTATGACTCTTCATTTTCAAATCCTGGAGTGCAGAACAGAGACATGTAGGCTAATAAATTGGTCTCCTTCAAACCACTACTTACTGGGTCTTTGCTAGAGGACCTGCTGAGCTCTGCATGGGGGAGAACCAAGCAGAAGGACCACTAAGGTAGTCTGCCTACCGCCATGGTTACAAACAGTCCAGCTGGGGCTCCCAATTTTTATATCCCAGTAGGAAAAAACAGGAGCCCTGCAGTAAATCATCCCCACTCTCCTCTATATTCTTATTACTCCCTTCTTCCCACCCCTAAGGAATTCATTAAACCATTCCTTCCAGCCCTAAAAGAAGTGCTGGTATTATTTCCATCTCTGTATTCCATGGATGTGTTAGCGCACTATGGACATTTCCGTGCCCTTATCAGTTAGTTCTCCAAGCAGTTGTTCAGCTGGTCTGTCTTTAATCTGACCCCATTGGCAGCCATTACTTGAATGAAGAAGGCAATTTAGTTGAAACTGCAGTTGCTGTTCTTTTCTCAGGGGTAGGTAGCCCATCCCCGAGGTCTTCTTGCTGATGGTGTCCAGGGGCCAGGTTTCAAGAAGCTCAGTGGCAGCCGTGCGAAGCAATATAGGAAAAGGCCATGCTCCTCCAAAGGAGTGGGTTTTCTTTCTGTCTCAGCAACTGTAAAATTATAAATCAAAGATTATAAAGTTAAGCCATGGCTCAAGTGAGGATCTTGGTAAATACGCGGCTTAAAGAAAACTCGATGACGGATTCATTGGCATCTACACGAAGTCTGTGGTTTTCCAGACAATGCAGTGGAGACTTGGGAACACAGAAAGCATGCCTGAGGATTCCCCACTCCTGCATTTGCTTTGCTGTCCCAAAGAAAGAGAAAAAAGGTGTAATTGTAATTGCATACAATTAAATCTGCATGCAGAAAAGATGTAAAATGAGTGGGCCAGGGAGAAAAGGAAAGACCATCCCAAAACAGCCTCTGCTTCCTCACAGTGCTTCACAGGGCTGGCCTGAGTGGGAGCTAAGTAAATAATTACTTTTGGAGAAAAACATGGATTTAAGATCCTATGAAATGTTAAAAGCACAGTGACCCATGCCTTACCCAGTTCCTGGGCGACCAAAATGACTGTTTCCTAAAGTCATTAACAAAATAACACAATGGTCCAGATGAAGCCTCACTAGTTTAGGGCATTTCTTCCAAAAGCACCATGGGAAATGTGTTATAGCACCATTGCCAAGGTGCCAGGCGAAACCACCAAATCAGTGACTGGCTTCCACCCCCTTCCTTGATGTGCCCTCTGTCCTTTCCTCAGGCTCCAGGAACCCAGTGTACATGTGTTGTTATCCACCCACTCAAGTTTCTTTAATTCAGAATACCAGTTAAACTGAAAGTCTTCCAATAGCTAGATTTACTCAAATCCTAGAGTATTAACAGTTGGTGGCTTTAACATGCCCATGGGATATTTGCAATTTAAAAATGGAGCTCATATACATGAAACTCTTTAACTACTGGAATATGGGAAGAAGAGAGAGGAGGGGTTAAGTGAGCAAGGAAAGAGGAGGGGCTTCCCATGCTTGTTTAATCTCATGACCAATCCACACCAACTACCAAACCTCTGAACAGTGGGCTTCAGCAACTTTGCCTCCAATGACATTACAAAGCTGCTAACTTGGGACTGAGATAGTAGTTATATCCTCAGAGCACCCAAAAAGGAGGAGCCTCTACATGTGAGCCTGTAGAAAAGGCACCTACAGATATCAGTGATCTTGTCTGCATTCCAGTATCTAACCCTGTTCCAAATCTCTCACTTTACAAAGAAGCAGACTGAAAAGCGAGTGGCCTACCTAGTGAAACACTGGGACTGACTAAAATGTAAGGCCAAGACTGAGCCTAGGTCTCCCAAATCCCAGTCCACAGCCCTGCCCAGGTAAGTCCCCATGAGCACAACACATTGTCTTTGCTCCAGACACAGACAGGAAGATCATGTTCTTCAAACTCTAGAGCGGTATTTGGGTAGTATCTGAGTAGTAATTTCCATTTCTAGACAACAATCTGGTTCAGTGGGTCTAAGAGCAGTATTTGGGTAGTATGAGTAACGATTTCCCCTTTCTGGACAACAATCTGGCTCATTAAGTCCAGGGAGACGCAGGAATGTTAGCTCATTCCCTAGGGGATTCTGATCAGTGAGTGTAGGAACCACCCCTACGTGCTTCACGTGTTGTTCCTCTACCTATCAGCACCATGCAGCCAGTTGAAGGTCCCCCTGAGGGACTGCTTGGAACATCTACTGGAGCCTAAAGATCAAAAGGCTGTGACCATTGGTGCACAAGTCAGATCCCTGAAGGCAAACCAGAGCCTCAAACAAAGAATGATTAAAATGCACAAGAAAGATTTCCTCTTAGGCCCTGTTGACCTTAATGACTTTGTGGCTAGCAATATCCCAGCAATACCCTCCAGGTTCCTGTATAATCAATCTTCCAACACAGTGCTGAGCCCCTACTTTGAGTAAGACTGTACCCAGGGCTGAGATGGACAAAGCAAAGTAAGGCCTGGTTGTAAACAATCTATTAGGGAGATTAGACATGTATACTAAAGAAGAGTATCAACATGACAGAGCAGTGTCCTTGAAGATGGAACACAACACCACAGCTCAGTGTCATACAGGCATGTCCCATGCAATTAAATGATTTCCATACCCATTGCCTGGCAGAATCTTGTAGCAGATCCTACCGCCCCGAGATGCTGATTCAGTGAGCCCGAGGAAGAGCACAGAACCTGTATTTTTAACCAACTCCAGGTGAATCCACAAATGGACTTTTAAGATTCTTATAGTATTTTTTAAGGCTGAGCTGAGAAAAATCCACAGGAATTAAGATGTTGTATTGTATATTCATGGTTTGCAGCCCCTCAGCATTCCCGGCTACTCAACTTGGCCCCTGAAACCCAGGTCTGTTTGGTTTTGTTCCTCTGAGGTCAATCTTGGCCGATGCTAGCTTCCTACTTTTTATTTCCTACGTAGGGCCTCCTTCATCTTCCCAGTAGGAATTTGTTTTCTGGAAAAGAGTGCAGCTTTATTCTTCAGGGAAACAGGCTAAAGCCCATGTATAGCTATCTATTATATGATTCTATTTATATAAAATGTCTAGAATAGGCAAATCCATAGAAACAGAAAGCAGATTAGCGGTTGCCAAGGGCTGGAGGGTAGATCTGAGAGATGACAGCTAAAGAGTCTTTTGGAGGAATGACAGAAATGTTCTGGAATTAGATAGTTGTGATGATTGCACAACTTTGTGAATATGTTAAAAACCACTGTATTGTACATTCTAAGAGGGTGAATTTCATGGTATGTGAGTTATATCTCAATTTTTGAAAAGCCTGTATCAATGTGCAAGCACCACATAGCACATACGGGGGGGTGACCTGGCTCCTGAGTCCTCAACAGAGGCAAAATTTTGCCAGGACAGCTGGTGACAATAATAGCTACCATCTACTGCCTATTTACTATGTGGCAGACACCCATACTACACACAGTATACATGGTTATCTCAGATGATACATCATAACCAAAGATGCAGATACTAGTGTTTTACTAGTAAGTCTTATCATTAATATTTTTACAGATGGTAAAATGAAAACATAGTGAGATTAAATAACTTGACCAAGCTCATAGCTAGTAAGTGGCAAAATTGAAAGCTAGAGAGGTATGGTTAAATAGGTGCCTAAAGACTCTGCCCAAAACCATGCCCTTCATGGATCTGATATTCCCACCATTAGATTTGGCAGAATAATAGTAATAGTGATAAAAATGTAGCTAAGATTTATTTAATGTTTTCTATGTTCCTATCCCTTTACTAAATTCTCTACAAAGATCATCTCATAAAAACTCTGTGAGGTACACACTATTGTCACTCCCAATTTACAGAAATGAAAAGTGAGGCAGAGAGAATGCTTAAATAACTTTCCCAAAGCCACATTGCTAGTAAGTGATGGGGTCAGGATTTGAACACAGACCCTTAGTGTTAAGCCACTTTGTCAGAGATCCAAACTCAGATACCTACAGGGGCCAGGAGTATGAAAGCATGAAGTGGGCCCCATATATTTCCTGAAATGCAAAACAGCAACTTCCCATCTTTTCTTTATCTATGAAATGGGGTATAATTTTCTCTTAATACTATAAGGCCAAACAAAGCACAAGAGCAATGATAAATAGCAAATGATACTTTGCTTCAATGTTGGGGATACAAATGGGTGTGGCAGAAACTGTGGCAAATTGGAGAAGAGCCCACTTAATCTAAAGGGGCAGCCACCATTCAATGCCAACCCTCTGTTATCAAGTGGGGACATGGTGCAGTATTGCCATATTTTCTGAAATAAACTAGAAAAACAGATTTTTACATGAAATCTTTCAGTTTTTAAAAAATGGCAAAGAATTGTACAAACTAGATTGGGCCTGTAGAAGTCACTCTTGACCTCTGTATATAGTAAAACACCTCCCCAAGCAGTTCTATGCGACTGGAATTTAGGACTGGGGTAAGAACGTGACAGAGTGAGTCTGGAATGATGAGGAAGATACTTGTTGCACTAAAGAAGATAAATATTAGTCTACAAGTCAGGGAAAGCAAAAGCTCTGTTATTTTATTTTAAGAACAGGAAGGTGCTCTGGCCAGGTAGCTCAGTTGGTTGTGGTATTGTCCAATACACCAAAAGGTTGGGGATTTGGTTCCCAGACAGGAAGCATGTGGGAGGCAACTGGTTGAGGTTTCTCTCATACCAATCGCTCCCTCTCTCTCCCTCTCTTCTTCTCTCCCTCTCTATCTCCCTCTCCCTTCCTCCTTTTCTCTCAAAATCAATAAAAACATATCCTTGGGTGAGAATTTTTTTAAAAAGAAGAGGAAGGCATCAGAAAGACATCTCTGAGAACACTGTGAAGTGTGAAATAGCTGGGAGAGAGAACTGAGGCAGTGAGAAGTGGGAGGTCATTGCAATAGTCAACCCTACACAAGGCAATGGCCATGGAGGCAAGAGAATAGACTTAAATCAACTAATAGCAAAGACCTTCCTTAATAAATAATAGATTTGCCTTTATCAAAAGAGTGTATAGATACACTGTATTATACTAGCATACCCATAGCATCACTTGATAAAGAAAAGACCATTATCATGAAGAGGGAGACATTAGCAAATGTGAGAAGAAAGCCATGAGAGAAATTAGAGAGGAGTTTCTGGATACAACTTGTTTGCGGTTGGGTTTGGCATGTAAAAAGGAAAGAAAATGTTCATGGCTGGGAAGGAAACAACTTGAAAATTGCCTAAGAAAACAAAAAGTAAATGAGAGAAATAAAAAGAACACATTAAGAAGAAATATAGGAGACCAGCAGAGGAAAAATAATTAGGCAATGAAGAGCAGTGAAGGTCCCTAACATCCAGATTTAATGCAGATGAGAGAAATCAGTGAAGGCATTTGCAAAGAATGTCATAATGAAGGCACCAAGGAGATGACTTCAACAGAGATAGAACTCAAGAATAGAGACCACAATGGACATACTTATAAGGAGTAGAAGAAAAAGAGGGCCAAAATATGGGAATGAATTTTAGCTATTGGAAACCAATGGGAATAGATGAGTTTTAGAGATGTCAGAAAGGAAAATATGACATGATTTTGGAATAGTCCCAGAGTGAAAATAAGGTCTAGTCTGTAACAAAATACAAAGTCCCTCTCCACTAGTGCTTAAGAAAGAGCCTTGAGGTTAGCCAAGGATAATACCAGTGTTGCATTCCGAGGGTGTGAAGAGGAGAATACAGTTACCAGAAAATTCCCAAAGGGAAGGGAGCAAAGATTTTTGTCCTTACCAAGCTTGATTTTCATTGGTTATAACATTGCCCAGCCTGTTATAGACTTTTCCACAGAACCAACTTCTTCAGAGGTAACCTTGTAATGGCCGAGAACATTCTGGGAGAACTGTAGGAGTCACAAAGGCAGAAGAGGGGAAAGGAGGAACCTGTGCCATACACAATCCAGGGATAAAGAGGACCAACAACAGTAACAAAAGATCTTATTTAAGAGCATGAAGTTGTACATTAAAGGAGAAGAAATACAAGTATGGAGGAAGGAGTATTACTGATAGCAATAGGGACAATCATTTAAATGTATGTCAGGAAATACCTGGCAGCTTAATACAGTATTATAAGTTTGATATCAGATAAGCCATGTTACTCCATTTTGCAGAATAAAGTGTGTGGGGGTATGTAAAATAGTTACTTGCTAAAAGTCACATAGATAGTAAGTTTTAGAGCTAAGTCTTAGTGGATTCTCCAGCTTATGCATTTTCCACTATACCACACTGACTACAGGCCATCTTCCACCTGGATTACTGCAAAAGCCTTCCTAAGTGGTATATCTCTCACCCTTTCCATCCCCCATTTAATATGTAGCTCAAGAAATATTCTGAAATGCAAATTTCACATTAGCACATACCCTCGCATATCATAGGTGCTAAACACATATGTTTTGAAATGAATGAATATATATGATAGGGCAAGGACTGTCACTGGTTACTAAGTGGAACTATATCAGATGCCAAACCCATAACTGGTCCCAAAGCCCCTATTCTTGGTACCTACAATTTACATCCAGTCCATTGCTATAGATTCTCTTCTTCGACATTCCAAAAAATTCACCAACATTTTATTGAACATATGTTCTATGTGCTTCCTGTGCTCAGAGCTATAAAGAATTCCATGAATAAGATTCAGTTCTTGCCCTAAAAAAGCTTATAGTCTAGTGGAGGAGCCTTCATTTTGCCAACATATTGAAACTCACATTCTCTTTAATTCCTTTCAGGACTAAGCTGACAAGCAATTCCAGACAGGTTAAGTATTTGGTAATTGCCAATTGACTATCACTTATACCTATAGGACTAGACTGGGTCTTGAGAGCTGAAGTCAAATTTTATTCTTCATTATCATCCTACTGGTTAACATAGTACCTGGTATATAATAACAGGTTTAAAATGAATTAAAGAATAAATGAATGAATGAACAAGCAAACAAGTCAAGTTTTGTAATAAAGCTTTGGAATATGAGTCAGAATCTCAGCAGGAATTCTCCGTCACTATACAGATAAATGACTTGGTGATAAGTGCCCTAAGGAAGAACCAGCCCCGTAGACACATATTTGCCAGGCTGCAAAGTTAGTGGAGCATGGGGACAGGAAAAAAGAGAGGCAGGGTAGGATTTTAGATGGTTTTTCCAGTGTTGGTCCAGGTTCTTTCATGCGTCCTCAGGTTTAGAGAGGAGTCGCTGTGAGGCAGTCCACCCACATGGAATGTTGAGATGGCTTGGCCTGGCCTCCTACAGCCCTAAACCTGCTCAATGAAGCAGACCATAGAGGGAAGTCAATAGATAAATAGGTAGATGGATCATAGTACTCACCACACATTTTCACAACCTGGTAAGAAAACCCTCTGATGACATATTATTTAAAGTGTATTTTTTGAGGAACCAAGATGGCGGCATAGGTAAACACCTGAACTTGCTGCCTCGCACAACCACATCAAAACTACAACTAAAAGACAAAACGGATATCATCCAGAACCACGAAAAAGCTGACTGAGTGGAAGTCTGACAACTAGAGGGAAAGAGAAAAGCGCATCTAGACTGGTAGGAGGTACAGAGGTGCGGAAGAGTGAAGGTACAGAGGCGCGCGAAATGGGCTGGCAACTGGGTATGCTGTGGTCTTTTTCAATCGAGAGGGAGATACAGACTCCCGACTGCTCTGAATTCCAGTTCCGGGCGAGACTCTGGGGACCCAGACTCATACGGGGAGAAAATGGACTGTCTGGCATCGGGCTGGAACAGGAGGGCAGCTTTCTCTCAGAGGTGCTCGCAGCATTCATTGTTCCTTCACGGGGCCGCAGAACACAGAGACCCAGGGACCTATGGGGCAGGGCCAACAGGCAACCATTGCTGTTTACACTGCCCTGTGATTCCCTGAGACCCGCCCCACCCAATTTACAACCCCACCCAAGCTGTGTGCAGAGGCTTTTGCATACGAATGGCCTGGCCTTTTGCAATCTAAAACCTAACAAATTGCAGCTGGGTCAAAGAACCCCAGAGCTTCCAAAAGAAGGCCTAGGGCTTGTCAGCATCCTGCATTGCTTCACAGCTGTGCCTCATCTGGGCACCTCCAAACACCAAACAAAGAGGAGGAATCTGCATCTCTCTCTGTAGCTCCTGCTGGGTGGCCTCAGGCAGTGGCTGACTTTGAACCTCCTTGGAGATCCAAGAGCCAGTGTACCCAGTGGTCAGAGGGAGACCACACCAGATTACAACCCTTCACATCCATAAGAGACACACTCAGGGGGCAGACTCAGTGAGCACCAAAGCCCCACTGAAGCAAGTCCTGCCCCATAAGGGTGTTTCCAGCACAGCAGTTCTCCCATTGTAGACACAACTGGTCCTCACAGCCAATTGGTCTGGAGGTCAATTCCTCCCA
>NW_005368341.1:3557310-3577503 GCF_000412655.1 Myotis brandtii | reverse complement strand
AAAGGCATGGGGTGGGGTGGGAACTGGGTGGAGGGGAGCTATGGGGAGAAAAAAGAACAACTGTAATAATCTGAACAATAAAGACTTATTTTTAAAAATTAAAAATAAAAAGGTGCTTATCACTAGAAAATAAAATAAAATAAAGTCTATCTTAAGGCCTAGCTGGCATGGATCAGTGGTTAAGCATCGACCTATGGACTAGGAGATCATAGTTCAATTCCTGGTTAGGCCATATGCCGGGTTACGGGCTCAATCCCAGATGAGGGATGTGCAGAAGGCAACTGATCAATGATTCTCTCTCATCATTGATGTTTCTATTTTTCTCTACCTTCCTCTCTGAAATCAAAAATATGATTTTTTAAATAAAATAAAAATAAAGTGTATCTTAGTAATCACCAACATGAGTAAATATCCAACTGAAACAAATACATTTGTATTTTCTATACCTTTGAAAATTAGAACCAAAAATATGAACAGAAACAGCTATCTAACAGCATCCTTCACACACACACACACACATACACACGGAGACACACACACATATTCCTGAAATTTCCCTGCTGCTAACCTGTTAGCTATTTGAATAAACATTATTTCTGCCACACACATTAGCACCAACTAGTACCTTGTAGTCAGTTAAAAAAAATCTTTATCAAAGTTAGAGCATGGTATTATTTTGACACCAGACAGTCCTTTGCTTTTGTGTGGAATAACTGTGTTGCCTGAACAGTGTATGATTTTGCTTTTGTGCAGACAATCAGCAGGTCATTAGCGTATCGTTCAAATCGCCCCGAACTCAGGATGGAACCCCAGGGACCTGAAGGCAGAATAGACTGAAGAGAAGATGTGGTGTTGCTGACAGTTACCTCTGATGGCAGTTAAAAAGGTATGATTGCAACCACATGACAGCTTAATGCAACAGATCCCTGATCTGTTCACATGACAAATTCTGATTAATGGGATTAGTAATCATTATTAATTTTTAAGTTTTGGTGGAGCAGTCCATTACATCCTACTATTAGAATACTGGCAGGGTCCTCCATGAAATAACCATGTTCTATCATTATTTTACTGCCTCTAGTTCTACATATTGGTGGACTTGATATCACCCATAATTTATTCAGATGGGGGTGGGGAGAAAGTCCTACTGCATATTTAAAAGGTCCATGAAGAAATTTTTGCATTAGAAAGTGAGAGTGAGATAAACTGAAACTAGGTATGAGCCAGAATTTGCCATTTTCACCCATGGACATATGCATGTACACAGACACACACACACACACACACACACACACACAGGATGAGGTTTACTTCACTATATCCACATCTGGCAATGATGTGCACATAGTGAAAAGATTTCAGATCCCCTCCAGAAAGCCCTTAGGCTACAAGGAAAATCATCCTACATCTAATAAACCCATCTGAGATATATCTCCCATATGGCAAAGCCCTGTTTTGCTTTATTCCAACAAATTGGTCTTTGGATCCCTCTCACAGCTGCTGCTGCTATTGTTTAAGATGGATTGAACCCTGGCAATGGGCTCGATACTGTGCACTGCCATCAGGACTCCCCCATCACTGGGCTGCGCAAGCACTGTGATGTCACCTGGGAGGAGTACTGAGCACCTGGGGTATTTAAAGTCCTAACACATCATAAACACTCAACAGCAACAGCAAAAAAAAAAAAAAACTTAAAAAAAAATAGAATATTCTGGGAATAGGTTTCTAAACCAGATTACCACCAAGACAATTGTATGTGAAAATAGGCAAATGAATAAGTAGCTTTTCCTCAGAATACTTTGCTATTCTCCACTACGGTTTGGTTTAGATTGAGAAACACGAAGTGTGCCAGCTAACTAGCACAGGAGGCACAGAGATAAATGTGCCCCCTCCATGGTGAAGTGCCCCTCCACTGGAGAAATGGGACACCTGGGATTTCCAAGCAGGCTCCTCTACCATGGCAATGGCATTTAGAACGTTTTTATACAACTCCATATACAGAATTCAATCCTGGGAAAGGAAAACATTTGCTCTTCTTAGTAGTTTTTTCCCAGCTTTATTGAGGTATAATTAACACATAAAATTGTAAATTACTTAAAGTGTACATCATGACAATTTGATACACATCTATACTGGGAAAGGATTTCCCCCATTTAGTTCATTAACACATCCATCACCTCACATATTTATCATTTGTTTTTCTTGTTGAGAACATTTAAGTTCTACTCTCTCAGCAAATTTCAATTATACAATACAGTGTTATCAACTGTAGTCACCATGTTATATGTTAGATCCTCAGACCCCCCCCCTTCCTATTTTCACCACCACCACAAATTAAGTTACTTGATTTTTTTTCATAATTTATAGCTTCCTTAAGTAGGAGAATCATCTTTTTTTATTTTGCTCTGACTCTACCAGAATTGGAGGATGTTTTCAATATGCTAAAATTAAATAAATAAATAAATAAGAACTGAATTTATGCTCAATACAAAAGAAAGCCTATTATAGCAAGCCTATAGTTATAATTCTAACCTCACGTATAAAATATATCACAACTGTCACAAAATGAAATGACCAATACCGGGAGATAATTCCAAATCCTTTTGATCTAACTGGATAGGTCATCACAGGCACATGGCCAGGATTTTCTCAACACTTTGAACTGTTCAATATCATTGATACCCTTGTGGGAGGGTTTTCCTTTCCAATTTTATCAAATTTCATCATATTCCTTTCTGAAATTTAAATAAGGTAAGAGGCCTTGCCTGGTCCATATTAACTTGGGACCGTTTCTTATTAATTTGGGATTGAGGAGCTCACTCTTCCTCCTTTTCCTTTTCATCTTCCTTACTCTACTAGCCTGCTTTCCCTCTGGCTTGTTTTCTTCTAAAGTTAAAGTTATCTTTTTCCATGTTTTGAGTATTAATTTAAAAGCTCCGTTTTCCTAAGCTCTAAGAAAGAAGAATAGCAAAAAAAAAAAAAAATGTATGGATGATAGGATTGAAAGGATGAACAAAGATGAAAAAACAAGAATGTTGAGGCTCCCTCAACGTTTTTGTTTTTTGTTTTTAGCTTCTATTTCTGTGGGTGGCCAGAAACTGAGAAGACTTCCTAAAAAGACTCAAAGGAAAACAATGCTCAGAGGAAATAATGCTGAAGAGGTGTTAAGAGACACTGTTAAAGGGAGCAACCCATCTCAATTTTCTTCTTCCTCTGATCCCTTTCTACAACCCATTTGCAGTGGCAGTTATATTCCTGGTGGGACTGAACTTTTTGGAAGCTCAGAATACATAGAAGTCAGGGGGCATAAGGTAAAATTCCACTTACCAAAAAAAAGTACCTTCCCCAGGGCCTCTAGATTCATTGCTCAAGTGCTTTCCACTGCACCCCACCCATCCTCCCAGGCCAAACACACACCACTGGGCCACCCCACACCTGAACTTCTGGTTGAGCCAGTAGAGCACTGGAAGTTTGGAGGCAGGACCAGAAACTCAGCAGAGCCCCAGGCAGTGGCTCAGCTACCACCTCTACAGTACTGGGAATGCACTGTCCCTAAAACAACCCCCAGAAAGTTGGGTAGGAGAAGCAGCTGGAAATGTCAGAGACAATTGGGTTGGCATCAGAGAGGCCTCACCCACCTTCCCACCAGGCTCTAGTCTTGGCTATGTCATAGGGTACAAGAGTGTCCTGACCCTGCCTCCCAACTTCCAGTTAAACCAGAAGCTGGACATTCAGGGGAGAGGCCAGGAATGTGGCCAGCCAGGTGCAGGGACATTACTGCCACAGTTTCCATTATGGCCCACAAGCACAATCTGGGCCACAGAGTGTGTTTATTTAACAGAAACATTCTGAGGATCTGTTTGAAAAGAAAATCTTCTGTCCCAGACTTTGAACAATGATGGTTGTCATTTGTTGAGCACTTACTATGTATGGGCTAGACTCTGTACAGTAGGTCATTTCATTCTAGCAACCCTATGCAGTAGGTACTATAATTATCTCCCTTTATATACTAGAAAACTAGAGTTTAGAACAGTACAGCAACTTGATTCAGGCTACTAAAGAGATCCAGGATCCCATTGCAAATAGATCTGACTCCAAAACCACATATTTTAATCATCAAGTATAGAAAACCAAAATTCTACGCCTTTGAGGGCACTTTTGCTGAATGGGATTTTGACCATATTTTGTTAGAACAGAATTCAGTAACTAGGCAGATAGCACGTAGTTTTCCTCTATCTGTCAATGTGCCTGAGGACAGAAGTAGATTCTAAAAATCAGATAAACAAGCATCAGAGATAATCCACTCAGGAAACAGAACAGAAGGGAGTGTGTAGGTAGGAATGTGAATTCTGGGCTCATTCTATCTGGCTCAGAGTTGATTTCTCTCAAGCTTAAAGCATTTCCTTGTCTTTCAGAAGCAGGCATACATGAAATAGAGCTCCCATAAACTTTAATCACAGCTCTAAATAAACAGGTCACATACATTAGTATGATATACCCAGGAAATCCCTGAAATGTAAGCACTTAACTCATGAGTTCTTAACTTTCCAAGTCACATGTTTAGGAGAGATACTGACTGATGGACACCAAGGAGAAGTACTGAGTACAAAGTCCTGGGAAAGTCCTGGAGACTTTCTGAAGAAAACGGTAGATGCAAGAAATGAAGACAAAGTCAACACTGCCTTTGTGTCTCATGGCCCTTAGCTCTTAAAGTAAAAGCACCCTTATGATTTTATAGGAGTTTCAATAATAAATGTAATTGATAATTTAACATAATGATAAAATAAACATGTTGAGACAGTTTTCCCTTTCCACAGAGGCCTTAAGAATTCTCATGATAATGACTTTGGGGGCATTAGAACTATTTATAAAAGATTCTAGTCAACCCAAACTGCTATTATTACTTCCCCTCCCAGCACCCAGGCACTCCCTGGAGGCTCCTATTTGTATATTTGTGGTTATTAAGGGAGCTCCAGCTTCTGGTGGGGAAAGAATGACAGCAGGAAGCTACCAGCTTCCTGCCTCTCTCCAGGCCTCCCAACCCAATTGTCGGGATTACTCTCCCCTTAGTGAACTATGACCTAACAGCAGGTGCTCCTTCCCTTGTCCTTTTTATCCCACAGGCTTCTTAAAGAAACAAGGATATCCTTCTAGAACAATGGTCACACAAAAAAGCAAAATGAGGAAAGTCAAGGACCATGCCTACCTCAATCTCCATCAAGAACTCAGAGACCTGAGATCTTATGAAATGGGTCCAGGCCAACAGGGTAAGCCAGCTTCTTATGTGGTATAATTTAGAGAGAATTAAAATTCCAAGATATACATCCTCTTTCCTTTAGTCATTCAGCCAACCAATATTTACTGAGCACCTGCTGGGTAGGGGTTTCTGGAAGACAGAGATACAATGTTCATAGGGTTGCCAAATTTAGCTAATAAAAATCTTGTATTTGATCCAATAACTCTCCAGTGGTTCTCAACCTTCTGGCCCTTTAAATACAGTTCCTCATGTTGTGACCCAACCATAAAATTATTTTCGTTGCTACTTCATAACTGTAATGTTGCTACTGTCATGAATCGTAATGTAAATATCTGATATGTAGGATAGTCTTAGGCAACCCCTGTGAAAGGGTTGTTCGACCGCAAAAGGAATTGCGACCCACAGGTTGAGAACCGCTGCGAGTCTAACCTCCCCATATGGAACTTACAATCTAGAGCCCTATGCATTCTGTAAAAAGTTTTAAATCCTTTGCAAAACTGATTTATCCTCAAAGTGTACAATGTGAGGGGAAATACACATAAGAGGTGAGTTTTGAAAAGGAAAAAAAAAAAGAGAAATTTCCAAGATAAGGCAATCATTAGAAGAAAGTCACAGAGGAAGTAACAGTGAGTGACCCAGTACAAGGCAATGACTACGTGTCTGCAACTTGGGGTGCAGGAGGTCAAAAAAGGGATCCGAATGAAGAAACTGTTGGTGAGAACTCAGCTGTTTCACCTGCATCCAAGTTAGTGACAAGTCGGCCAAAAGTGTTGTCAAGGTTGGTGAACATTTCACTCAAACCTGAGCAGAGCATCTAGTGGGATCTCATGCCAACTTATGGTTTGGGGTGGAAACCATACAAAATGTGCTGGTTTTATAGGGTTTAAACCTGAAAGCAAGAAAATGTGGTGGTTTGAACCATATTTTCTTGGAATATTTTAGGCACTCAGGCATAAAAATTCCCAGTCAGGCTTGGGAGGTCCAATCTGAAACAATAAAAAGTTTTCACACTATCCTTTGAGCAACCACAAGGAATAGACTTCCAAGAGAAGTTGTAGCCTCTTGTTTGAATGTCTTTTAAATATGGTTGATAGATGGACCAGTTAGGCCATATTTATGTGGAAAAAAATGATTTGATATTTGGAGGGAGGAGAGAAGGCTGTCTTTTTCTGGATCCATGTTATCCACATGGGAAAAACAAATCAAGGGTTTTTTTTATACATGTCAATGTGCTCATCATAATGCCAGTTGAAGGATTCGTTCCGTTGGCAGAAATTACTTGGTCAGTGTGCTATGAGTGACTCCATAGCTTGAGTGAGAGTGGAAGGGGTAAAATATTTTTTTATATGTCAGTTATTAAAGTCACCTCAAATTTTCATGAAAAGATATGAAGCATTAATAAATAGGAAGGTGCCACAAAAGCAGTGGCAGAAATACTGTTAGAGAAAGACAAATACCATATAATCTCACTTATATGTGGAATCTAGTGAACAAAATAAACTAATGAACAAAATAGAAACAGAGACATGGATACAGTATATGGAACAGACTGACAGCTATCAGAGGGGAGAGGGAAGGGGGCACTGAATGAAAGAAGGTGAAGGGATGAGCCAGAGAACATATACATGTATCCCATAAACACAGAAAACAGTGTGGTGACGGCCAGAGGGCAGGGTGGAGGTGGGCAAAGGGGGAGTGGGAAGGAATGAGGACATCTGTAATAGTTTCAACAATAAAAGTAAGGTTAAGAAAATAAAATTATAAAATCATTAATAAATAATTGGAAAAATAAAAAGTGGCACAAATAGAAAGAATCATTTGCATGGCAAACCTTATCATTTCTCTTACTAGTTACCATTTTCTAATCTTAGGATCCCATAAACCACCCACACTATCTTACGCCCGGGGCAAAATACAAATTCCTATCTCTTCATTCCTTCCCTTTCCTTGATCTCCTTTGTCTGAACAGGTAACTGAACTGCCTCATGGGACTGTATAAGTGTGGGGCTAGGGTTGTGTTGGGTTTTGAGCAGATCTGACTCTGATGGCATAGGATTGCCCTGCCAGGTGCAAGAAAATAGACATGAATTTCCCCCAAGCTTTTCTTGCAACTTCTGTGAGGCCCATGCTCTGAACCAGCAACCAAATGAAAATTTCTTCATTGTTTACTTTGAAGAGAGTAATATTCCTTAATCATCAATGGAAAGTCTATTGTTCTCACAATGAAGTGGAATTTCTTTTTTTTCTTCATAAATTTTGTATTGTTTCACTTTATTTTCAAGAGGGCTAATGGAGAGATTATAAACAGCAGTTATGGTTTACAAGAGCAGAACAGTAGGAATCATCATTATCACTTAATTCATATATTTATTAAGTTATTCCAGGAAAATCTAGTTAAATTTGGACCTTGTGCCTTTGAAACATTTGATAATTCCAAGATGAGAAATTGGTTTAACTTTTTCTTTCATAGAAGAAAAAGAGTTTACAAATCTAATTAAATAAGCTTTGCAGGGGGTGATTAATCTTAAGAAAACAAACTGCTTTCAAACACTCCAGTAATAACTGTTTCTGAGGATTAATGAAATGATTGCAAAGAATCCTAGCCTACTCCTTAAAGCAGACCCATTAATGAGGACTTGGCCACATATTATTGGTTCCTGCTTGTGTAAATATTTACTATACAGTAGATTCCAATATTCTATAATTCTGACATATCATACTTTATACCCATCTTCCCTCAAATTAACCTGCCACACAATGAAGGTTTCCCTGTTTCTCTTCAAGAGTTGTATGAATCCAAGATGCCAATGAGACAAGCCTAAATGGTCTTTTAAAGATGTTTAGATCCCTCCAATGTCTATTAATGACTTTTACATATACATATGTCCTTTAAACCAATGGCATAATTGATTTTATTGGAAGCCCACTTGGCCAGGACATTGTGATAGTTGAAACCTAACTATTAGCACTCATGTAGGTACTCCAAATCACTATCTGAGACCATGCATATGCCATATGTGGAGTAGTATGGTCAGGTGTCAAAGATTTGTACAGATAACCCAACTTATCCATGAGTCCTGAAGATATTTTATCTTAAAAATACCAACAGTTCATTACAGATCCCAAAATCAAAACTCTTCATAAAGTTACTATGGTAATAAATGTTAGGTTCCTTTGAGCCCTCTCCTTGAGGAGTATTAAGTAGTGAAAACTAAATGTACAAGAATACATCCAGTTACAATTTATTTATAAATGCAAGCAAACAGAAAGGAAAGTTTGAATATTTATTCCTTCTACATACATATATTAAGTATTTACTATCTACCAAGCTCAGCTGTGAGCTCTGAGAAAGAGAAATATTACATTGTGCTCACCACAGCTGATAGTCTAATTAGGGAGACAGATAAGTAAAGCAACGATGACAATAAAAGAAATAAGCAGTGGGTGCTATGGAGGCACAAAGGCAGACACCTAATTTCAAGCATCAGGGAAGACTTCCCAGGGGAGGTATTACTTGAGCAGAATTAGAGAGGTGAGAAGTTAGCCAGATGAACCATCCCAGGTGAGTGGTTTCTATAACAAGAGCATAGCTTTTGCAGAAGAAACCAAAAGGCTTGTTAAGCATTATGTTCATGTTAAACATTAACTAGTAGTCTTTGAACATTTACTTTTCACAAAACACCTTGCTAAGCATTTTAGAGGCATTTCTCTTATTTAATTCTACCAATGCCACATAAGTTAATTCTATTGTTATTCCAATTGTACAGAAAGGAAACTGAGACTCAGAAAAGAAAAATAACTGCCTCATGATTATCCAGCAGTCTCACTCCAGAGTCCAGCGGCCTCCTAAGCCTCCTCAGGTATGCCAGACTATGGAGCTTGTCTTTCCTTGATAGACCATGGGAGCCACTAAAAATTTTAGATGAATCAATTAAAAGTAAGCCTAACAGTATTTTCGTGAGAAAAAGACCACCTTTCTCTGCTAAATTATTTTTTAATCCTTTGGTTCAATACGATTACTTCCTGGTTAAATTTGATTTCCGCCTCATTTAGAGAAAGAATGGTGACTTTAAAAGGCCCTTTTGGGCATGTGGATCATAAGCCCCAGAATCAGGAAGGAGGCAACAAAGATGCTGTTTCACACAAGCAGGAACCTGTGCTGCCATGTATTACTCTGATAGGCCAGACAGAAACCAGCGTGCGTTGTCACACTGTGCATACATGTATGACCCATCATTTATACCTGTTCTCATTGAGATGGGGTCAGACTGCAAAAATCCTAATACTTTAAATTCAGAATACTTCAATATTTTTTGCATTATAATTGATGGTTTTTAAAGGACAAGATTTGCTTAGAACCATGTTAAAGATAAAAGAGTGGAACTATAGTGATCTAAAATTATCTAATTTTCTAGAAAATTACTACTTTCTACAAGCTGCATAAACTTTAATTAAAAAAAGACAAGGAGGCCTATTCTCTCTCCTAACATCCATACGACATGCCAGGCTCTTTGGATTCTGGTAAAAGGAAAAGAGCAGACTGAAGAGATTAGAATTTTTAGCAAAAATCTAAATATAATTAGGATGTAATGCTTATTTCCATCTTTAAAGACCAACAAGTGACCAACATTTGTTGCTTTTCCAGAGAGAAAGTAATTTTGACTTTAAAATATATGTAAAGTTCTCTTATAAACTGTAGAGCCAGGTTAAGTCAAAGGTAAGACAATGCACAAATCAGCTCATGGGAACATAAGATAGGAGGTTAGGTTTTGGGGGTTTTGTTTTGTTTTTGTTTTTGTTTAGCTAAATACCACCAAAATGAGCATTCCTGGGATGCTTAATGCAATGCTTTATGTATCTGTAGCCAACGAAATGTCCCTAACATCTTATAAACAAATATTTTGGTAGCTTCCACTACAAATTCTCTAGAACTTGATTATAATAGTAACAGATTTAAAGGAATGAATGGATCAACGAAAAGGTAGGCCACTAAGGTGAGAACAGGCTTTGAGTCTGAAAATTACCTCAACCATTTAGAGGACACAGTGTATGGCCATAAAAGATTTCTCTGCCTAAACTGTGTGTGTGTGTGTGTGTGTGTGTGTGTGTTCTTTCACCCGCTTTTCCTCTTTGTCCTCTTTCTTCCCGAACTCTCTCTTTCTATTGCAGTCCTTCTTCAAAACTGTGCACCCAAACCAGTTGTCTAAAATCACCTTAGAAGGACATATTTGATGTAAAGCAGTTTATTGTAAAATTGTCCTACATGTACAAGCATTTGGGTAGCCTCGGTGTCAGAGTGATTTGGGCTGTGATGGAGGCTGGCTCATTGAGGTTAAATGATAATCAACTATAATAGGGATGATTTGAAGCAGAGTAGCTTTCTATTTTTTCTTAGCAAATTTAGATATCTATGTGTTCCTCCCATTCAACAAGTTCTGAAGAAAGCTAGGTGGCAGCTATAGCTTTATTAGCAGCCTCTTCAATATAATATTAATGCTCTGTGCTATGACAGGAAACCGAGAAGGGGAAGAATGTGTACATAGCACAGATGTTTATGATTATGCACACATCACTTGTGTTGAGTATGTGGCTCAACTATACTAACTATGCTAACCAATTAACTATATATTGAAGGTGGTTTGAAAAGTACTATAAAATTGATCTGTGTTGTATATGCAAGCACAGTAAAATACTGCATTGTTTGTCTAAATATCAGGTAGCATAAAATATCCCTCTAGGTGTTTGTTTAGGGACATATTTGGATTGTGAGCATTTTAACAATCATTTCTTTCAAAGCCACAAAACATCACACTTTTTAGTTTTAATAAAGTCTAGTTTTTGGCAGTTCTTTTATCATATCTGTCATCTCCTAAGCTTTGCTTAGCCAAAACACTCAGACTTGAATTTTGAAATTGTCAATATAGGCCTTCTAATCTTTAAATCTTAAATTATCTAAGCAGATTAACTACCATTATTCTATGCCTTTCAGACTCAGGGGTAAAGAAAGGAAATATAGCAAATTTTTTTTAGGCAATTAAGTTGCTGGGAGGTTATGAGGCATGAACTTGGAACATGGTCTAATATATTTATGTAAATAACCAGGTAGACAAAATGAGTACATTAACTCCAATATCTAGATCTATAATATAAAAAATGGTTCCATCTAAGAAGTATAATCATCAAGTTTTAAATAAAAAGTTATCCACAGTTCATATTGACATGAACAGTTTGCTAACTGGCAATGGATGTCCAGAAGCCAATGGAGATATCTTGAAAACACAAAAAAGAATAAGAAAAGTAAGAAGAGGGGACTCCTCTCAGCAGTGCCTATCTGTGTGGTGACCTGATTTCTGCTATGATCTCCCTTCAGAGATCAAAGCAGGATTAACATGGTTCTTTACTGTTTGCATTGCACATTCAAAGCTCAGGAGACTTAAAAATAAGTAAAAATGCCCTAGAGCACAAGGGAACCAGAGTTTGAATGAGGTGAGTTAACAGTGCAAGTACTAACTAGGAAATGTTATTTGGGATTTGGGAGGCAATACAGAATATAGAGTAGTTTGTATTTTTAAGAACATTTGCTTTCTCTTTCCTAATTTTCTGGGGCAAGGCTTTTGGCTAGTTGATGAGGCTAGCCCTGACTGTCATAGTAATAAGTCTCCACAATGACCTGCTAATTTATTAGGTTTTGCAACTGCCAGTGCACATGAAAAAGGGAAGGGAACCCTGAGCCTGTTTTCACACCAAAGCACTTTCACCTTACAACCAGCGTTTACACAGAGGATTTAAAAGAAGGGAAAATCTTTTAAAATATCAAATGTTGAGCTTTTGTGTTTCCACGGCGTGTGATAGTCCTGGGTGCTGGAACCCCTAAAGAGTGAGTGTTCCTGCGGCCTTTCAGAAATGCCCGTTCTTTTGTTGAGGAAAAAAAGGCAAGTCCCATATTCCTGGGATCTCAGAAGGTGAAGGAGAAAATCGCTTTCATTTTTAATACTTAGTGAATACATCTCTCCGAGGGGAAGAAAAATCTCCCCTCCCCCAAACTTGACTGTGATTTCCCAGCATTACCTAGAAGAGGGAGCACCTGGGTGTAGCTAGATCCGTTTAATAAGGACTCTGTACTACGGGGGAGACCCGGCTTGCGGGGGTGAGCTCTGAGGTTCTCTCAGCCTGGGATGTGACTCCACCGCCTCCACTCTTGGTTTCTATAGTTCCACTCCAAACTCAACTTTTCCGCAACTCCGCACGCCCAGCCACACAAAGACACCACACAGCAAGCAGTTCCAACACCGGCAGCCCATTCAGCAGCGGAGCCCTGCCCTGCCTTTGTCCTGCGGGCAACTGGGTCGTGTTGGCTCTTCCAAGTTCCTTGGGGTTAGCCATCTAAGACCATTTCTTTCCTTTCACCACCTCCTCCCCCTTTCCCTGCCCGACCCTGGCTGGAGGCCACTCTCCAAACCGGTCCAACGTACGCAGCCAAAGCCCAGGAAGAGGCTCGAGACGAAGACCCCGCAGGATGGACCCGGGAGAGAGGTCCTGATCCAACATGATGCCAGGGAACAGGGGGTCTTTACCGCCCGTACCCCCGCCCTGGCATCCAAGGAGGTCCCACCTCCTTTTGCGTAATGTTCATTATGCCGGCCCCACGCGGAGCCTGGGGAAGCTTGAAGTCAGGCTCTATCCCGGGGTAGGGGGTGGGGGTCCCCTCTGCTGGAGCCCGGCAGCCCCGCCCGAGCGCCCACGCCTCGGCTTCTGCGTCCTGGCGGCGCCGGACTCCCGCAGCGCGCCCCAAGCTGTACCTGGAGGGGAAATTCACCGAGGAGCCCTGCGAATTGCCTCTCCCGGGAGAGCAGCCGGCTAGGGGAGCTTTTTGTCCGAGCGCAATTCCCAGGGCCAAGGATAAAGGAGGAGCAACCTCTCTCGGTGCCTAAACTCTACATTCACCTACAATTATTTTAACCACAACAAACACAAGCAAATTGGACTTTCTTAGGCCGTTTCCTTGCTTTATTTTGCTTCTTTTGATGGGGTGGGTAGCTTTCTTATTATCATGCTAATTTGTTCACCGGGAAATGTTCGCCTGAAAACGGATTGTTCAGGAACTGGCTGGCTGGAGGGAATCACCCTAAAATACTACTGGAAAAGTTCAGGGCAGCAATATCAACTCACCCTCGCCTTTCTCTCTTTCTGGATTGACACTGTTATTCTCTCTGCAGCCCTGGTTTGCCCAGCAGTGGCCTATCACTCCGGAAACAACCGTGTAGCTAAAAGCATAGCAGTTAGAGACCCACAACTCATTTAAAAAATGTTGTTTTAAAATACTGTCGGGTTTTTTAAATTTTATTTTAAAGTACCAGCTGAAATCTCAAATACAACTAGTCCCTGTATTTTACAGGCCTTTATAGTACTGAAAATTTTCTAACAGCTGGTATCTGACTCTGAAACACAAAATATTAAGTTAGAATTCAATAAAAGTCTTTAATATTTAAACTCAGTGGAGGCCCTACAAGTTTCATAGTTTTTGTCAAGAAATTGCTAATGTGTGTGTATGTGTATTCTAATAGGTTGTATTTTTTAACTTTGGACATGATCCCTTAAGTCCCTATTAAGATACGATCTAGCAAAGAATCTACATTTTAAGGAAGGGAAGCTCAGGCTTACAGCTCTCTTTGTTTCATATCCTTTAGAAGCGCGATGTACCAGCTCTTTGACTTGTATTTGCTAACTTAGAAAACTTTAAAGGTAAATTTGGAAAATTAACTTGAAAGAAATACATGACAAAGGGTGATTTTTATCTTTATTTTTTATTTTGAGGGGAGCATGTTTAAATTAGTTAAAACCTACAGGGTAATTAAATTATGTAGCGCCCTGAAATATATAATGGGGGGGCACTTCACTTAACAATACTTACATAGAAGTCTATACCCACCAATAGCCAGCATTACTGCAAATTAAATTCAATTGAAACTCTGCTGAAAGAGTTTATTCTCCTGTGTAGTTTGGAATTGTGCGAAGGTATGTATGTACAGGGTCTATGTATATGTAATGCTTATACTTTATATATATTCAGACATACATCCTTTTTAAATGTTTATGTGGTTAGTCACTTTAAGAGCATCAAAATAAATTGTACGTTGGCTTACACTGACTCCCAGGTATTCCCAAACACTGATGAACAAAAATCTTTATATTGGAAATGAAGAGCTCCCCATTTAAAGGAGAGAATGGAAAGGGGAACTCGATTTATTCTCATTTGTTTATCGCTAGACGACCCCCCCTCTCTGCAAATTCATTTGAATAGCTTTCAAGCTGGAAAATGGAAATGTGGCTCCTGCCCTCTATTTCAGCGGCAGCAGCAGCGTCCTGGCAACAGCGCAATTTTCTATCATCAAGGATAAATGGCATCGAACAGAACATTCTGATAAAAAAAAAAAAAAAGGAAAAGAAAAGAAAGAAAAAAAAGCTTCAGTCCAAGGAGCCCATGATTGCTGGCCTTCCTGTCTGTCATCCCTTTACAAAATCCTCTCCGCAAACCTGAGCGGCATGCTGTCAGAGCTAATAACGTCCTCTGAAGGGGTGGGGTGGGGGGCATCGCAGTCTCTGCACAATGTTCCCATTTATTAAATCGAGTGCTTATTTTAAAATTGCAAATATCTTTGTTTGGTTCACTGCAAATTAAAACCAAGATGTAGGAAGTTACATGATGCAACAATTATTCGTGACATAGCATAGAATCAAACCCCTAGATCGCCCTTCTGGGTAAGGTCGATGACGGGAAAGGGGGAATCTGGGGGAATCCAGGACAAGAGGTTTTTTGGTGGAAAAATACAAGTCCGTTCGCCCTGCAGGTAAGCTGAGAGTAATTGAAAGCCAGGGGAGCGCCGCCTGTTTCCACCAGGGAGAGAGAGTTGGCTGCGGTTCTGGGAGCGCGTGTGGGCGCGGTCCTCCCCGCGACGCTGCACGCGGGTTGGCCGGCCGAGCTGATGGCAGAGCCCCCGAACTTTCCCGGGAGGGGGCCTGGGACGTAAGGGTGTCTATTTCTCGCCTACTGAGCTCCCTTCCCAGAGAAGGCCATTCTGCTCCAAGTACCTGAATCCCTGGGGTCCCCGTGCCCGCACAGGGGTCCTGGAGAGGTTTAAAGGCCACCCTTGGAGTCCTCCCCTTAGTCAGTCGTGCGCTTCTCCCGCAAAGTGGGGGCTCAGAGCTAGAAGAGCAACCCCCCACCCCGCAGGCTTGCAGATACGGGTGTTGATTTGGCGGCCTGGGCTGATGCCTGAAAGTGGGCAGTCGGGCTTTACTGGCGACCGGTTCTAGTGCCCATCGAGTTCCCGGGCCATCCATGCTCCTGAGCTTTGAATGAAACCCACACGGCCCAGGGGGTGGGGGTGGAGGTCGAAGCCTAGTGGAATGGGGAGCAGCGGTGTTGACACTCTAAGATCAGTATTGTTTGTTAGAGGATTGATAGGGAGAGAAAAGGGTGGGGACCTAAAATGAAGAGAAAATCAGATCTTCATATTCCTTGAAAGCGGGTCAAAAGAAAAGGAAATGGAGCGGTGTGTAAAGCTCCCTAATTGCGGAGACACTAGGAAGAAGGAGCCAAAGACCGAAGTCTGGATGGCAGAGTTTGGGGGCGGAGAATCAGCTTGGTTTGTAAGGAGCTCAGGCTGAGAACGGTGGGAGGAGGGGAATGATGAGGAAACCTTTTGTTTAATGAGGAAAC
Organism: Myotis brandtii; assembly: GCF_000412655.1. Taxonomy (NCBI): domain Eukaryota; kingdom Metazoa; phylum Chordata; class Mammalia; order Chiroptera; family Vespertilionidae; genus Myotis; species Myotis brandtii. The sequence continues at coordinate 3,561,526 of NW_005368341.1, read as the reverse complement.
CTAATTATTGCGCATCTGGGAGTCTTGGTCCCAACTACCAGCGAAGAAGGGTACCCCCTCCCAATGCAGTGCGCATGCCCAGCTGTCGGATTTGCATGATGAGGCGCATACGTAGCGGCCAATAGAATCCAGCTCTTTACTGAGCCCCGGGTCACATTGACCTCTCTGTTCCCCCACAATAGGCCTTTAAAACCCAGTTTTTTTTAAAAAAAAAAGAGCGTTTTAGTATTGATTCTCACCTTCGCACGCTAGATGTCTGTGGCAAATAGATACATTTTACAAATACATTTACTACAAGCGAGGGTTCAAGTATTCAGAATTTAAGAAAAGTTCGAAGGCAAAGAGGAGTCTGTTCAAAGAGCACTGGCGGGAAGTCGGGGAATCCAGGGACTGCTGCTTGGAGCCCTGAGCCTTGCGCCAATGTTGAACCGTTTCTGTCACATGAAAATCACACCCACCCCCGTGACCAAATGCGTCTCAAAAGCAGAAACATTATGTGTACATACAGGCCCCAAACCCGGCTCTTTCTCCATCCGCAACCCCAGACCTCATAGTTGCCAGGGAGATGGGAAGCTAGAACACCTCGCTCCCTTTCCCAAATACCAAAGCAGCCTGTGTGGTAAGAAGCATGTGCTAGCTTTCACATCTGTGAAATGGGGCTCATTATAGAAGGGCAGAGGGAACTAGGAAGGTAGAAGTGTCATGAATCTCCAGCTTGTCCACGCCTCTCCCACCTCCACCCAAGCTCTGAGGCTGGAAATGACGAGGTTGATTCTCTGGGGCTGCAGAAGGGGTGGGCCAGCTGGGAAATATTACCAGTCCTGCCCCTTCTGCCCACCAATCCTGCTGCCCGCCCTCGTGGCAGCACCATCCTGACAGTTCCCAACCACCCTTACTCTTCCTACCATAGATCCCTGCCAGAATTACTGCCCACAAATGGGCCTGCAAGGCCCGAGAGAGCTCTCCTGTCTGTGACATGAAAGCTGCTTGTTCATATCACTGAAATAAAACAGGTGGGGATTATTAGTTGCAGTTCCTCTCCCCTTTTGTGTAATTCACAAGTCTCCAGTGTAGGATTAGGCTTCAAATGCATTTGGTCAGGTACATACTTTTTAGTGCCCAGCTCAAACAACATGATGCTTACAACCATCAGCAGTGCCTCTGTTTTCTCTTTGGTATTTCTTTCTCACCCTCCAGGCCTACAATTATAACATGGTTTTGTGTGTGTGTGTGTGTGTGTGTGTGTGTGTGTGTGTTTTATTTTTTGAGAGTGTGAACCCCACCCCACCAAAATTCAGGGCACTAAAGAGTGGCTTCAAGGTCCTGCCCATTAATCTAAGATCAGTATTATTTGACCAAAAAGTATTAAGTTGACATATACTGTTTTGCATTTAGCTGCCAACACCCATGTTCATTTGTGAAAGAGATATCCCCTGAACCTTCAGAAATGCCAGCTGGTAGTGTCTGTATAGAGTAAAACACACACACACACACACACACACAAAACTTTATCACAATTGTATTAGGGACTGTCTTTGCAAAAATTAAGCTTTCTTCTAAAATGGCCCAATAAGCCCTAGCCAGCTTGGCTCAGTGGATAAAGCGTCAGCCTGCAGACTGAAGGGTCCCAGGTTTGGTTCTGGCCAAGGGCACATGCCTGGGTTTTGGGCTCAATCTCCAGTAGGGGGTGTGCAGGAGGCAGCCAATCAATGATTCTCTCTCATCATTGATGTTTCTATCTCTCTCTCCTTCTCCCTTCCTCTCTGAAATCAATAAAGAAATGTATTTTTAAGAATAAAAATAAAATGGGCCCAAAAAACCAAATAAGCCTCCAAGAGAAGATGGCCATGTTATTTAAAACACTCTTGAACACTAGATTTTAGGCTTTTTCTTATAATTGACTTATGTTTAAGGAAACTAATGGTGCATTTGAAAGGAAATATAGATGCCCATCAGTCAATAATCTTCACTGCTTCCGGATGAAGCAAAACCTCTTTCCCTGTCTCAGGACTGGCTGTGGTAAGTAAAAGGGGTTTTCTTCTTGAGCATTTTGGGTAAAATCGAACTAACTTAAGTTTCATTTTCATGTTCCAGCCTCTTTCTTGAGGCAGGTTTCAGATTCTCCATGAAGCTAACTTTCAGGATAACTCACCATCATCTCTGAGAGAAGAAAAGACCAGCAGGCTGGGAGTTAGGAGAGGAAACACTGAAGTGTGGACTCAAGACTGTGACCTGGAACCCAGCCTTGGCCAGTTTCAGCCTCTGGAGCTGTAGCTAACAAACATCGCCAGCTCTAACCCAGGCTACCCTAGAGCCCTTTGTCTCCCATCTGTGCAGGCCTTGGGATACCTCCTGGCTCCTGCCCATCCCAGCAAGCATAGCAGGTCATTAGCACCTTGTGTCAGCAGGGCTTGTTGGTCAACCAGCTGAGCTGGGAGAATGTCCTTCCCACGTAGGGCTGTCCCCATCCGGTTTCAGTTGGGCCTGGTGCAGTTATGGGGAAATGGTAAAGGAGGGTAAGGAGGAAGGCTATTGAGGAGCACTACAAAAATGCTGTTGACAGTATGGAGCCTTCTGGGAACCAGCACTGTCCTGCGAGAGGCCTCTGGGGCCAGTGCCCACAAATCAACTGGGCCAGGACAAAATTCCTAAGCCAGTGGTTCTCAACCTGTGGGTCGAGACCCCTTTGGCGGTCGAACAACCCTTTCACAGGGGTCGCCTAAGACCATCCTGCATATCAGATATTTACATTATGATTCATAACAGTAGCAACATTACAGTTATGAAGTAGCAACGAAAATAATTTTATGGTTGGGTCACAACATGAGGAACTGTATTTAAAGGGCCAGAAGGTTGAGAACCACTATAAGCCCTCATGTTCTGAGTCATCAGGAATGGGGGTAGTTCGGGTGTGAAGGAGAGCGGCTCCCTTTTCTCTGGCACAGGTCAGTCAGGGAGCAAGGAGGAGGCTGCGGGGCTTGGAACTCTCAGTGCCACTAAGAATTCTTCAGGCGCCTTCTCTGGCCGTCTATGCCTGCCTGCCTGCTCTCCCTGTTGATCTCTGGTGCCTGGGACCTCCTGACCAGCCCGTGGGGGTTATTCAAGGACACTAACGCTAATCCAGGAAGGGTCCCTCTATCTCCTCAAGACCAGGAAGCCAACCCAAGCCACTCCGCAGGAGAGCAGCAGAGCGTGGGAGTCCCAGGCGCTGGGGCAGGTAGAGCAGGGCGAGCGCGGTGCCCGGGCTGACGTTTTCAAACAACAGGGATTACAGGCTGCATCTCGAATACGAATTAGCCTTCTGTGCTAGTGTGACTTCGCTTTGAAACTCAACTTGTCAACGTATGGTTTTAATTAAACATCTTCCGGCCCCGAAAGATTACATGTTTTGTAAAATATATCCTAGCATGAAATTTACTTCCACGATCTGAAATTAGGTTCCTTGTAAATATTTTCATAAAAAAAGAAATAGGAAGGGTGTGTGTGTGAGAATGGAGCAGTTCACACTCGCTGTGTTCCTTTTAAACCCTCCTACCAGCCGGCCCCCTCCCTCCACAGGTCCTGGGAGGGCCCGCCCGCCGGGCCAGGCAAGAAAGATTCCGCGCACAGGACGCGCCAGTAACCCGAACCCGCCTGCAGGCGCGACCCGCGCAGCGTTCGCAATTGGAGACAAGTTAATCCAGCACTGATTTGTTTGGGATCCCTCCGCCGGACGCCGGAGACCCCCTTGGGCTGTTGCTGCAGACACCTGCCTCCCTCCCTCCCCACCCCTGACCACTGTGCGTGTCCCAGAAAAGACGGAGAGAAGGGGTGCAGAATGGCTCGTAGCATCACTTAAGACAGCACTTCAGATAGAAATGTAAAGTTCTCCTTTAAGAATTCCTCACTGATGTTTAAAACAACAGCTATGTTCATCGACAGCCGCCCTAGCAGACGGTCCCAAACTTCTCCCTCCCAACCAACCTCAAAGCTTCCCTAGACCGACCCCCCCACCCTGGGGGGAGGTGCTTTCTATCACCTGGCTCGTGGCACCTATCACACGTGGCCCTGGGAGGGAAAGGACCCTATTCTCGGCCTGGGGGCGGGGAAGATGCCTGCGCGCTTTGCATCTTTTTATTCAATACAGAATTGAGAGCTGGGTCCCCGCGGACATCTCCTTTCCTAAATACTCTCTGAAAAAGCCGCCAATTCTGGCGGGATTTGCTGGATTCGAGAA